>NC_133211.1:3562349-3674849 GCF_958299795.1 Porites lutea
TTTTGAGCACTTTTTGAGCACTTTTTAGCCATTTTTGCCAGCACTTTTTAAGGATTTTAAGAGCGCAATCGGGAAAGGCCTATTAACAAGGGAGATTTCTCATGATGTGAACACAAGCAGACCATCTGAACTGAGTTTAGGCAAAGGAGAGCATGATATCAAGCATGATATTTTATGTCACACATTTACTGTAAATTTTCCTAACAGCTGTTTGGATGGTCTACCTGTGACATGAAAGATAAACTTGTAATGGTATGGTACGACAATTTTAATCTGCTTTGGTTGTTCATTCAAAGATTATGTCTACTTTCATCTCTTTATAAGCAGTTCAACATGATTCATTTCATATTTCAACTCATTTCATTTCCACCATCAGGTATATTACAAACTCACAATGACTTGCTCTCCAGTGAGCTTTATTAGCTCACTGGATAAAGTATTGAATATCTGTTCATTGCAAAGTCAGGATTTGATTCCCCATCAAACCTGAATTTTTTTAGGTTCTTTTTTCAACCACTCAGGTTGTTCATTCTCCCGCAAAGATCAGGTTCACTTTCATGAATTTGTACTCTGTCTCTGCCAGGAAAAAAATCATGATTATATAACGTGTTTTCTTGAGAGGGAGGGGTGGGTGGGTAGTGAGATCAATACCTCTCAAAGACGAGTCCTCCTCACTGGCTTCCGGTTCAGAAGTGTCCTCTTCAGCCTCACCCCTCCCTTGCACTTCCTGTTCCTCTTCACCACTGTCTGCACAAATCTCCTCCTCATTTTCTTCTTCCTCCTCCTCCTCCTCATCACCATCTTCTTCATCTTCATTAGTGTCTCCATCAACCACCTCTTCACCTTCCTCCGATGCAGGCAGACTGGGACCTAATATAAAATTGTATTGATAGACAGAGTCTAATATTAAAGATGGAACAAGGGATCAAGAAATGTGCAAGTTCCTGTAAGGATATGCACTTATAGAAGTTGACAGTCATAGTTTGGCTATATTAGATGGACTGGTGAACAAATCAAGAAAAATTTTCCAGTATCTGCACTCTTATGGATAAAAGAAACCATACCATAACTTAGATTGATATAATAATCAACTGCCTAGAAAAGGCAACTAAAGTTGGTCATCCAACAATGTCAGACTAAAATATATCCAATTTCAGGAAAAAATCCATCAGTTGGGACATAATGACCACACAGATCGCATACTTAAGACTATCACTTCCATAAGGCTTCCGTTTACAACAGGACGTAAGTCAAAGAAATACAAAGTCGGCAAAATGTGAGAATGACTACTTTTCTGGTTTGTCTGATTAACAACCTGGTTGGTCATGCCAAATGTTATTTACAAGCCTGCTGAGGCGTGTAGGAAAAGAATCTTATTACATGTAAAAGTTGTGTCTGCTATTAGAAGTTGTACTCGAGAGAGAAGGTCACAATACCTGAGGCAGTTTCTACATCCACAGCAGTGTGTACTGTAACACGTGGCCTTGCAGACTGTCCTTGCCTCACTACTACCTGTGAGTCACCTTGTTGCCTAGTAACCACAAGGTCATTGTCATCCTCAATATTGTCCAGCGATTGTTCTAGCAGTGACACATAACTAGTGTCCGAGATGCTTCCAGCAGCTGCAGCTGCTGCCGCTGCTGATGCTGCTGTAGATGGGTGATTCCTGGACAGTTCAATAGCAAGTCGCTGCAATAGAGAGAAGAAACACAGTGACTGGATGCTTTAGTAGATTAGTATTTCACCGAAACAATCTGGCTGATTCGAGTTGATTCAAGAAACCACACTGATCACAAAGGGTACCTTATATTATCCTACGCTTGTTTTTCCAAAATTCCTGTGTACACTGTATGCCACAACATACGTTAAATATTGATGAATGTGTCAAAAGGTAAATTGGCTCTTACCTCCTTTAAATCATTAATCTGTTGGATGTACTGAGTTTGGCCAGTCTCCAGTTGGTTGATATACCTATTGCACAAATCAATTAATTTTATAATCAATATACTTACTAAACATATAGAAAAGAACAATAAAATATTACAAGAAGTAGAATTAGATCAGAAAATGATGCCAACAATTTGACAACTACATTTTATGTGCAAATCATCATCACCCACAGCACCTTACATAGTAATGTTACAGCACCCTCTAACCTAAAGTGGTCTGCACAAGCAATAATACAGCATAATAGACAAGAAAATAAACATACCACTGCTGATCTCTACACTTCTGGTAGAATGTTGGGGGTCTCACTTGAAATCTCAAAATCAATGTATCATTAGCTATGTTTAGGTAGCCTTCACTTCCCTAGAGAAAATTTTGATCATCATTAGCAGAGTCACAATATGCTCAACGCATACAACAATGTACATAAACATGATTAACCTATTGCCCCGCCTTGGGCATGTTACAGAATGATAACTAAGTGTGCAGTTTATACACAAGTACAGATTACACAAAGATACGTCAAACCTACCAAGAGATCCAGCCGAAAAAACCTGTTATAACCCCAGCATTCACCAACTTCAAAGTCAGATGCTACAATGAAGAGAGAGAGAGAGAAAAAAAAAGATATTTATGGCATAATACTTTCTTCCTTAGTGTTTTGGTTATCTTGTGGATTACAATACAATAATAAGAAAATCTGCCTCACTTCACGGTGAAGAGTCTAAAACAGTTACAAATATAGACCACCAGCTGTGTGTGACAGTAGTTCTAAAACAAAGGCTTAACGTTTCCCTCCATGTAAATTAACAATTTCTTATTAGATCCCTTGAAACTCACCAAATTCCCTCACAATATTCTTGCTGGAGTCTGGAGAGGCATGGTGTATCATTTCAACACGGTACTCATATCTAAATAATAAACAAATAATGACAAAAAATTATCGTACTATAAAGGATAGAAGAAAAATATGTTTTTAAGAAACTTCACATGGTGGGCTTTCTCATTTACTGATTACATAACATTATGTAAAATGTACTTATAGGGGTTCTCATTTAGTTTTAAAGTAGACAATTAGAATGGAAAAGGAGGCGGCTTGCAATCTAGTGCTGAAAGCAATTTCAGGCTTTCACTCCCTCACTTCACTTTTTCCTCAAAAAGTAGGCAGCTCAAAATTCGAAGTAGCTGGATTTTTAGGCCAGTTGCCAGCACTTAATGAGAACCCTGACTTACAACTGCTGTCAGTCTAAAACAAAGATCAGTGACGAACAAGACGATGGAATAATTACTTGGATGTCTCTGGCAATCCAGCTGAAAGTTCCAAAAACACTGACAGGTAGTTACCTCTGACCACACCATTACCATCCTTAGAAAGAATGAAAAAACAACAATGATAAAAGTGAACACCTGAAACTCTTGCAGAATGGAATTAAAAGATTTTACAGGCAAGAGAAGTCACAAGTAAGTTAAGATGTATGCTCTCCTGCTCACAGAAATCACAAACTTACTGGATAAACTTTGAGTCTCCAGCTTAGACCACTGACATTTAGAGGCTCGCTATAAACAGGATCTGCCTTCCGCCGCAGTAAACTAAACATGTTTATAAATAACAAAGTACAATTGAACATGTTAATGTATCTTACATAATCATAGTTGTATTGTATAGAATATTATTTAAACAATTATTAGAATTCTCTTTTTCTTAATGCTATGAATCCATCTCCCATACAGTTATCAATAATATTGTTGGAATGATAGAACATAACGCAGCAAACAAAATGCAGCTAAGAGTTTTCTGCAGAGACATATAAATGATGGAAAATAACATTATTTTTCTAAAAACTAACCATAGCCTCTGCACTGAGAAGGACGTCAAGCCCTTCCTCTTACCAGTGGTTTCATAAGAAAGCAATTTATTTGTTCTCAAACCAACATCTTTTTCCTGATTTCCCTTCAATGCTTGTGATCTATTTTTAAATGTTAACAGCTTCATGCAGCTTGCTCTGATACCTTCTTAAGTCACTGAGCTGCTGCCAACCCCTTGAAACATTCCTTGATCTTTATGTTTTCACACCCTTACAACTTCCTACAGTGAACCTCGATGTAATGCAGGGCCAAGCTACTGGAAAAATCTGTTATCTATACCAAGGTTTCTTCAAAACCAGGTTCCTTTTCATATATTTAATATTTCTAGGGTAAAGAAAATCCTTCATTATACCGAGAACTTCACTATAGAGAGGTTTGTTATATGGAGGTTCCACTGTATAAGCATATTCAAATTACTTGAGCCAAAAGAGTTTAAATATATGTGGCTAAATGTAATTTAGGCAAGGTTAATCTCGAGCTAATGCTGCCAGTGGTCTCACCCAGTTTGCACATGATCCGTGGGGCGCCCCTTTGCAGTTCGCAGGGGCAAACTACGTACAGCCTTGCTTTCTAGCGATCGTTGCGATCAATGCTTTTGTGAGCGAATCTTTGTGGATTCATTAGCCCCACCCTCCCTTCCCAGAGGGCTTCTTGATTTCAGAGGTAAGTATCGGGTTAGGTAAGTATTTCCACTGGACTAGTTTCAGTGTGACGGTGCCTGTAAGCGGCTGCTACTGGGGTGGTTCCCGCTTGCCGGGTTGCCATGGAGACCTCCCTGCGGTGCCTGAATTATCTTGGGCCCTTCCCTGCTAACTTTTAAGGCACCAGTTCCCAAGCTCATCAATTGGCGATGAGTTTAAACAGCAAGTGATCATTGATGGCCTTATAATACAGCTTAGAGAAACAACATACCTGAAGTTTGTGATGCAGAATGTGCTAGTGTCATATCCAGGCACAATTTCACTAAAAATCAAGATAAAAATATTTACTCGTGAGGAAAAGAGCAAGAAGGAAGAGGAAAATGAGAAGGATGGGAAGCCAAGGAGGAGTTTGTGGAGGAGGAAGATATGGAGGAAGAGGAGGCAGGGGAGGAGAGGGGGGAGGAGGCAGGGTAAGAGAAAGGGAAAGGGTAAGACAGGGTTCGCCAATATGCCAAATTTGGCGTATTTTACGCCAAAATTGTTCAGATGACTCCACTGAGGTTACGGAGGGAGTCACTTCGACTCCAAAAATTTTTGGTAACAAAAAACTTTACGTTAATTGTAAACATTGTAAACCTTAATTATGTCATCGAAATTAAAGAATTATACACAACAAAACAGGAAGAGGGTAAACAGGTAAATTACGATCAAAGTTTACTCGATGATCGCCAGTGGATTTGAGCTTTCCAGGTCGGCGGACCGCCACAGCTACTTCGTGTATCCCTCACGATAGTGTATACATGCCAGGACCACATGCTGGAAAGTCTGAAACTTGATTCCAGATATTCCAAAATGCCTCCAAAATTTGTAAAGCAGAAGTCAAACTGACTCCACTCATCAATAAAATTTGCAAACCCTGGTAAGAGGTAAAGAAGGAGGGAGAGGAAAAGGAGAAAGACGGGAAGCCAAGGAGGAGGTTGTGGAGGTGGGGGAGGACGAAGATATAGGGGAAGAGGAAGCAGAGGAGGAGAGGGAGTAGGAGGCAGGGTAAGAAAAGGGAAAAGGGAAAGAGGTAAAGAAGGAGGGAGAGGAAAAGGCAGACGAGAAAACAGAAAAAGATGCGGAGGATGTAGAGGGCAGTCAAGAGGAAAAGGGGATGAAAAGGGGGGTGGTAGGGGGGGAAAGGAGTGGGAAGGGCATGAGGTGAAAGAAGAGGTGGAGACAGATGAAAACTAGGATGAAGAGAAGAAAAGGAAGGGAGCAGAGGAGGAGGGCGAGGTGAAGGCTTAGGAGGAGAAAATTCAGGTGCTAGGCATTTGCTTGTAGAAAAATAAATTATTGTCAGTAGTTTCAAACAACTTTTTTTCAATATAAACGAGAGGTTGTCAAGGCAAAAAATAAATTGAACATGGCTTAAATAATAAAAATATTATTAATGAAACAAACCTGTTTCATCCACAAGAAGTTTCTGAATTTTTGAAAACTTACCTTGAAAAGTCAGCTGGTATTGGAGGGCTCACAAAAGATGCCATTGGCTTTCGATGAACCTGAGAATTTATCAAACATTGCTCGATTACAATCCTGTTAATCCATACAGTGTTCTTAGCTTAATCACAAATGAAGTTAAGACTTAGTCTAGCATTAATTTTTTTCAACAGACTTTTAAATGAAAACCACTGTAAATTATTTATGCATTTTGTACTTGTTTAAATAATACAGGTCCAATCCAGCATTATGAAGAGAGGAACAATGCTAATGAAAACACCACTGAAAATCATATAAATACCTGATTAAACATTTGCAGAAGTTCCCCACTTTTTGCAATCAGTTCACTTCTGGAACATGAGTGAAGCTAAAAAAAGAGAAAAAATCACATATTAATATACATACATTAATATTAATTTTTTAATGTCCACAGTACCAGAGTGATGTCCTCATCAACTATATGAGTGCTCAATAGTTAAACTGGAACATAATACAAGAAGACTGAAGAAGTTGGACTGAGTGGTCTTGAACATTTATGTTATTAAATTTCCCCTAAAGGTAATGAAAGCCAAGTTAATTACAAGTTTCTTCCAACTTCTAAAGCCACGATTGTGGTAACTGTACGTTCTGAGATACAAACCTGATGCTCAACTTCCTGTAACAATGATTCCAATAATTCTGTCTCCTGAGTTAGTGAGTTCTTTTGTCCTGTTTGTATGAAAGAAGCACTAACTCATTATTACTAACAAAGACACTGGAGTCCAAAACAATGCAATGGTGACAGGGCTAATACGTTAAACTTAACAGGGTTGAGGCTTGAAACAGGAAGAAAAGGGGCCATTACTTGGTTCCCTTAGTTAATGATTAATAACTACAAGATAACCTGCCTGAACCATTACCCATTGGGCAAGTATGCTTAAAAAGTTACTTGCCCAGCAAGAAAATCTAGTCACCCTGGATGACCACACAAGAAGGTATGGTGTGTCCCACTCAAAGTATGGTGTGCCCCTTCTTGCTAGTTCATGACTTACCCATAAGAGTCAGTAGTTTACTCTTCAGTTGAGTATCTAGCCTTGCTATCATCAATTCCACTGCATTACGGATTTCACGGACACGCTGCACAAGTGAGTAATAAAATAATAGAAAAATTTGTTTAATATAAACTGATATTGACATTAAACTCTTGATCATCCCTTACAATCTATTAATTATGCAACATATATATTACTGACCATTAAAAGTTATATCAGGTAACTAAAAAAGGCTGTGCTCTAAGGAAAATTGAAAGGCGCCCAGTGTTCAGATAATGTAAAATCTAGGGTGTCCAGCATATGATTTGTACAAAAAAGTAAGATTTTTTAGTAGCCCTGAGAACAAAAGTTAGGTTCTAGGGGCCACCGGGCTCTGCTAGAGCACAGCTCTGTAATATTACTTGTATAATTATTATTATACCTCCTCTTTAGCTTCTCGTAAACTTTCAACATTGCGCTCCTAGAAGGAAATTGATAATGATTATAATTAGTTAACTAGGACCCAAAGAGTAGTACAGATATAAATAATTAACAATTATTCCTCGAGCCCGAATGGGCTCTGAGTCAATAGCCCATGAGGCTGAAAGCCAAATGAGCTATTGACTCAGAGGTCGTGAGGGCAAGAGGAATAATTGTTTTAGTAAAATCCAACTAGTTGGTCAAAAATATCGAGAATAAAAAAATTTTAGCTAGTTAAAGCTAGACTTTAATCCTTCTTTGCTGCCAAAAAGCCCGCGCTGTTTGCTACTAGTGGGCTATAACATATAGCCTAGTAGTAGCTCAACCAATCAGAACACAGCATTGATAATAGACCACTAGTTGGATTTCACTAATATTGAATTATTCTAATATCTGCAACACATTCATATTCTGCAATAAAAGAGAATCCATTCCTCCTCCATGGAACAGGAAGTTTTTTTCCTTAGAACTCCCCCCCATCTGTCTGGAGATTCCCATTAAGCTTTCTACATTCCTTTTAATTTTTTGGTCTTTGATACCCCATCCTTCTGCAGGAATTCTGGTTCCTTCCATAAGGGGAGTATGGGGAATTTTTGGAACTACTGGAAATCCATCAAAGTTACAATAACAAAAGTAATAAAGACAAAGGTATTCGGTATAGAACTTGACTGATTTTGCAAACAAATCAACATACCACTTCTTGCACCAGGCTAATAAGTTCCATAAGTCTTCGCCTTAATGCAGCAACCTGAAACATAAAGACGTCACAGCAGCTCATCTTCAGATTCTGTCTAGATCAAAAACCCTCAAGGAATGGAAAAGAAGAATCACGGTTCTACATGTATTTACAGTCAACATAGACTAACTTCATTGCACCTCCCTATGAGTCATGGATCTTTTCTTTTGGGGCTACGTTCAATTATTAATATGCAGATTAATATATAGATTTAGCCAATTCAAAAGCAAAGCTCTTGTGGGAACTTTTAAGAATTTTTTTCTGAAGTTTTCTGTGCCTGCAGTCAGTTGAATGCTATGACTGGTCAACTGAACAACTGAACCCTGCAATACAGCCATGTGACACTGTTTAGTGGAGACCCTATTTTGACCGAGTCCTGTCAATTGATCATAACACAAATGTCCAATATCAAGTTAAATACAATTTTTTATTTTTTGTATATGCCCTGGACTTTTAAGCTGGTGAGTAAGATGTTTCACATCCCCTAACAGAAATGTGCGGACGTACGTACGGACAATTGTCAAACCAAAATTTCTTGGATGCACAGATAAACAAATTTCTTACCCATGGTGCTCTGGTGTGCACTTCGCAAGCACAAGAGCTCCACTAGGAATTTTGTTTGTTCAAGCATTTTATTGTCAGTAATAAATTCTAGAAAAGCATTGTGGCTGGACCTGACAGTGTCCACCTTTAAAGAGATGACTTATTCAGAAACCCACCTCATCAGTAATAGAGGAGACATGTTGGTCATACACTTCATCCAAAGGCTTGAATGTGTGTCCAGAGTGCTGTTCAAAATCGAACAAAACATTAGGTGAGGTAAAATTAACTATTGCTCAGTTATAACATTAATGCCTGAATTGCACATGGAGGTTGGGTGTCTAGGAACCTGGGGGCTGGATCTGCCGAACCCTAGTAGAACGAACACCCTAAAAGCCTGCCCTACCCATATACCCAGCCACGAGCCCCACCCGCCACACCCAGCTCTAGCCCAAGCACCTGTCACACTGAACCAAGAGTTCAGTGGAGAAATAAGGATGACAATAATAATAATAATAATAATAATAATAATAATAATAATAATAAGGGGTGAGGAGGGAGGGGAAAAAACACTAGAACTGTAAAACTACAAGCACAGGTAAATGTGCGCGCATAAATCGCAACAGTAAACTGCTGACCCAGGGGCACTGAAAATGGCCCCGCAACAGGCCTAGTACAGTAACGCAAACCTTGGCAAAAACGCCAGAGTATGGGATAACTGTAAGCTCGTCAAAGTACACCAATAAAATACTAACAAACGCAAACGCCATGCTAACGCCAAGCCAACCACTGAGCTGCTAGCTTCTCATCGTTAACTAAGTTAAATATTAAGTATATTTAATCTCATTTATACAATGTATACATTTACTGTACCATTCCACCCCATAAGGCACACTGGTGACAGATACATTGTTTGCAGGTACTGCAGAAAACACTAAGCTTCTCATGGTGAATATCACATCTGCAACATAATAAAAACTTACTTCATGTAACGTCATCACACCCAAACTGAAGCAAGAGTTATACCCATTAGATCATAAATCATACTATATGAAGTACTTATAACACCCTGCCCCACTGTCTCACAGTGGAAAGTGTACATTATTATTGCATAATTTATGCACACTTGCCACAAAAACTACACAAATGATACAATAACCGCAACTCAAATAGTAGGGGGTACTTAAAAATTATATTGTGAACAGTACTAAATGATATAGCATGTTCAGTGTACATTTTAGTTTCACAAAAATTTCAGGTTGAAGAAACTTCAAACCAGTTGTTTCAAAAGGATTATGTTCTTATATAAAACATATTTTAAACTACAGCATGTTCAAAGGATTGACCAAATTCCTGTTTTCTGACACAGACATACAATCAAGTTAATTACACTTACTGCAAAACAAAAAGTAAATTTAACTGACATTACATAAAGAATAATTGTTAGAAAACAAAAAGAACTTATGGGTACATATTACTTTCGACTAATAACACCTTAAGAACCATAACTTTTGAAAATGTACTATTATTTATACAAAATAGACATTGAATAATACAATGAACTACCATACTTATCTACAAAAGAAGTCCTCTTTAGCTGAAATGTCCATGACCAGACATATATATGCACTGACCGATTTACTAAGCCCACTAGTTCACGGCAGAAAAACATGATTATTCTTTCAATTCAATCATCAAAAATCACCAAACTGAGAAATGTTTTCAGTGGACTGTAAATGGTTGATTGATACTTACTTGAATTTTTAATTTTGAGCCAAAGCTTGCACATACTATGTATAGTTTTCCATGGTTTGATTATGAAAATTGTCTGCCACTACATATACAGGTGCTGACTTTACATTTGAGAAAAAAATGTAACTGTTCCGTGTATTATCAATGTCTGATCTGAATGATGGTGTATACAGAATCACTTCATTTTATACAATAGCTTTGTGGCCTCGAAAATGAGTGTAGATTCAAATTCAGAACCTAGCAAAGTGCATGTAGCTTTAGGCAACACCTGCTTTGTCAAGAAATGTTTCTTCTAATAAATTAAACCTATGCAAATTTTAACTTGAACGTGCTCTAATAACTTTGCAATCCCATTCTTAATTCTGAACTGACATTTAATTCAGCACCCACCTATCTTTATCTGCTTCATCCTTGGTTTTTGGAGGCCCAGTTAACTGAAGAGAATCCAGTTGCTGAAATTTATAACAGGAAAAAAGCTAAAAGTAAAGGGCAAGAATACTAAAAGCTAACTTGTATGAATTAACCATGTCCCTAAAACATGGCACATGTAGTGAAAAAATCTGAATTAACATAGATCAGACCGCTTTAATAGAAAGTCCATTTAGGAATTTAAGGTGGGCCACCAGACAGGCAATCTATTGATAGAATCTTTCAAGTCCCACACACTTCCTAATGAGTCTTATGCTTTTTATATCCACTAAAATGACATTTAACATTAATGAAAACTACACAATTTATACGCAGTTAGGAAATGACAACAATACTATTTTCCCACACAAGACGTACATATATTATATTGTCACTTAACAATCAGTTAGAATCTTTATTTAAACTCACTTACAATATAGAGCAACTTGGTGCTACATGTAGTTTGAGGAAGCTAAAACTATTGAAGTTAAATGCTAAATACAAAATGCCTAAAATACTTTACACTAAAATAAAACAAAATTAAGCAGCATAAGAGATATGAATTAGACAAATCACAGAAAAAAAAGGCATTAAAAAAAAGGCAATACTACTTACCGTATTTATTCGACTATAAGCCGAGCGATTTTTACACAAATTAAAACTTATAGTCGAATAAATATGGTAAGTAAGGTGCAAGGCACCTAGAAAATAGGGATCATTTTATGTTCCTGGGAAACTGCCCACCTACCCCTCCCCTAAACCAACATTAATGCTTAGTTCTTACTTAGGACAAAATGTTGGCTTAGGGGAGGGGTTGGTGGGCAGTAAAAATGATCCGAAAATAGCTAAAAAGCCAATCTAGCTAGGAGGCATTATGGATTAAATAAGGATATTAAAGAGGTTGTTTCATGGAGGCACAAGAATATTAACACCCACATGAACTGCTCAAGCTTGCGCCCTAAATATCTAACTAATTTTAGTCCATACGATGTTGTAACAAACAGCGCTTCTTTAACACACTGCTAACTTGATTTCAATAAAAAGGCTCTAAACAAGGACAAAGTAAATGCATGTGTTGACTTTTTGAAGGGTTTAATATGGTGCATGTATTGTTAGAAATGAAAACAGGAACTGTGAATTTTGTGGATAAATTTAAACTTGTGTGATCTGTCTGTGATTTTCTGAAAAATTGTATTTCTAGCAGTGATGAAATGGCCTCAGGTAAAATGTGACGGGAAGTCTCTACTAGCAGCTGTAAATGACTGTACTCACCATCAGACATCTCTGAGAAATTGAGAACTGGCATTACTTTTGGATATTTGGTGATGGTTAAAAGTTTGAATTCAAATACCATAAAATTCCGAAAATAAACCTCTCCATGTATAAGCCCCTCCAAATATAAGCTCCCCAAAATCGTTACGCAAAAAACCCTCTGTTAAATCGCCCCTCCAAATATAAACCCCCCGGAGGGCTTGTACTTGGAATTTGCCCTCCAATACAAAGTAAAACAAAGCAAAAATGGTAAATTTCCTTCCAACTACAAGCTAGCCCAATCAATTTTGAAATGCAAATTTCCCTCCGTACATAAGCCCATCCGAATATAAGCCCCTCCAAAAATAAGCCCCTCACAAAGGGCCTTTGAAAAATATAAGCCCCGGGGCTTATTATCGGAATTTTACGGTATGTTTTGCATTTACTGGTTTTTCTTTAGGCTTCAAATTGTCATAATAAATCCAACTGATTTCAACACAACCCGGAGGAGGGCTTATATCCAGCTGGGTTTATAATCAGATGTTTATTATTATTATCATTACTTCTATAAATTATTATCGTATATTATTCTCAGCGTGAAAAGAAAGTGGTGCCTGATAGCCCAGGACTGGTGGATTTTCCTACTGTCTGGGCTGGTGAATTCTGTTGGGCAAGTTAGGTTTTTTGGGGTGTTCAAATTACAGAAGAACTGTAATCAATCCTGCTGATCATCCTGTTCAAAAAAAATTTTTTCGGGCTAGTTAGAATGACTCTTGGGCTAGTACATTCTAGCTACAGCTTGCCGGAATGACAAGCTGTAAAACTGAATATCGTTGCACCCTGATTCTTCTTATTATTATTCTTGTTATAACAATTATTTAATAGCTAATGTGAAATTGTTTCACAGCTTTAACCTGCTACATGCCAAGCATCAATGAACAGTACAACACCTCACCTGTGTAACTTCTTCAACCCATCGACAATGAACGAGCTCATGAAGATGTAAAGAAGCTCTTTGCAGAAGAAAAGAAAATGATGATTATTATCTGACAGAATTGGACAATTCATAGGAATTTGATGCAAGACCTAACAAAAGTCAGCCCGGTTGCTGGCTTTAAGAAGATACTTTTCAAATTTCTCCCAAGAATTATTGTGTTTATAAAACATGAGCTGTACATGAAATCAGTCATGTTCATGAACATGACTGGTTTCTAACAGATGAAATCCTGAGATTTCTTGCTTATATACCTTAAAGTAGAGATCCTTTAATTTCAGTGAGCCGGATGTGCAAAACATAATTTTACAATGTTTAAAAAGTAATAAAAAATGCTATTTTGTACCAAGAGTACCTGCAATGTGGACACTGGGGTCTTTGTTCTGTAAGCCATCGCTGGAGACAAAACACACAAAACATAAATCATGATTACATCTTACACAATAGCCTGAGAAAAATTTTTTTTTTATTATGTATAGATTTTACCTTGTACTTTTGTGTAAACTTTCTTTACATGCATGTTTTTCTCATGTAAATAGCACACAGTATAGCAGGTTTACACACATGTAATGCAACAATTCCCATGGCCTCAAGCAGAACAATATATATGTGCACACTTAATGTTGAAAACATTTAAGCCCGTACATAACACATACTCTGGACAATACCTATCCAAAATTATTAGCAACTTACAGTTATATGTTTCATTATCACAACTTTGAATTTCATTGCACACAGTCATTTAAATTGAAAGCTTCACAGAATACTCCAGTTTTCTATGTTACTTTCAATCCTCACTTAGGTAGCAGTCTCTGCTTTATAAGCTGTGTGTATTGTAGAGGCTGCATTTTCAATATAATTAAACACATTTCTGACAAGAGACACCTGCAAGCTTATCAGTACAAACAATCAGAAATCATTGCTGTGAACTGCACTTTTTTGGCAGTAACTTTTCAGCAAGTTTTGACTCCTGTAATATAGCTGGTTCCCTAAAGGTAAATCTGAGTTACTTAATGCATTTAAATACCAGACTTTAGGGCCAATGGGCAAAAATCCTGGCTCTACAGAATTTACAATTTGTATTTATTAATAAAAATTATGTCTAAAACATCTTTCAAAAATTTGCATTACTTAAGTTAGATCATGTTATTGATTATCAAATCAAAGCATTTGAAACATTTCGAAAACTGTACATTGTAACTAGTTCTTTTTCAAGATTTACTGTACATGTAAAAGCACATTGCAAAGACAAAAAAATTGTGATCAAAAATTTACAAAAAATTTTGCCGCTGGCCCCTGGTAGATTGTTTGGCAACAAGGGAATCTTGACTTTTAGCACTAAACTTGTATTAATAGTATCTAGGGGCATGCACATTATTACATGTCGAACTTAATTTGCATTTCTCTTCACAAAATTGTACATGTAGCACTACTCTTTGTCCGAATTTTTCAACTTCAATCTTGAAAATGGCGTCATGATGATACGGAAACATTGTTGGATTTTATCTGCATTATTTTTTTACTTGTGTTTACATCACAAAACCTCTACTTATTAGGATTGATTGACTTCTTGAAAATTGAGAAGAATGTTCATGATCATTTCACGGCATTCGCCCAGCTCACATCTTGTCAAGTTTCTCATACACGATTGATTTGTTAGCCAGACCATAAACACAAAGGGAAGGAATGTAATTCAATTCTCAGAAGCCATTTGTTGCGAAGAGTGTTACATGGTGACACTAAAAACGGTTGTGTAGAAGCCTAGCTTGAGAATCCTACAATGTACTGTAGCATACATGAACTACCATAAAATTACGAAAAATAAGCCCCTCCATGTATAAGCCCTCGAAATATAAGCCCCCCAAACTCCTAACTCAAAAAACCTTCCGTTAAATCGCCCCTCCAAATATAAGCCCCCCGGGGGGCTTGTACTTGGAAATTGTCGAGTAGTACAAATAAAACAGAGAAAAACAGTAAATTTCTTTCCAAAAATAAGGCTAGCCCAATCGATTTTGAAACGCAAATTTCCCTCTGTACATAAGCCCCTCCAAAAAAAATTTTCACCCAAAAGTCAACAGCTCAGACCTAAAAGTAGGCAGTTTTTTAGTTGGTTGCCCCGCATTTAATGAGAACCATGCTTATTTTCGCAATTTTACGTTATCTACACACCTAAGCACTAACTGTACTGTGGTATACAAACAAATTAAATTATTATTGTTCAAACATAACATTCAAGGCTTCAGTCAGTTATAAGAAAAATATTGTGAGGAGCCCAAAAACTCTAAACCTAACATGATCAATAATAATGACTATGATTATCCACCATGTGTAACCAGTCAGTGTAGAAAAAGGAAATGTTGTGGCAGAACTGTTGAATTGACAACTCACACGTACTTACCCTTATGCATAGAAAACAACACATTTTGGAACAATGTGGGCATAGCCTTGCATCTCGCAGCTTCTCCATACAGATGAAACATCTGAAGACCTCTGCTAAGCTCTGCAAAAAAAGGGCATGTGAGGTTTGAGGTCAAGTTGAGGGTAACTTAATCATCTAACGGCTGTCATTAATACAGTGAAACCTCTATTAAGCGGACCCCCAAGTTAGCGGACACCCTCCATTAAGCGGACACTAAGCTGGGTCCCGAAAGGAACGTCTGATATTTCCCTTTATAACGAACCCCTATTCAGCGCACACCTCTATTAAGTGGACGCGAACACTAAAATAAGGTGTATTTGGCTAATTTCTATTGTTAAAAACCTCTATTAAGAGGACACTGGACTGAACTGACAATAGTGGTATTGGATTACGTCCTTGAAATATGGACTGAAGTCATTTAATATTTTTGCATTGACAAACAAGTTAAAGTTGGTAGTGAAAGGTAATGAATTTGAACTCTGGACAGCTTCTTTAACAACATGCAACTTTATCACAGTACAGAGTAACCATTGAATGTTGATCATTAACAAACATTGCACAGTTTATACAACCTCTATTAAGCAGACGCCCTCGAAGGTGTCCCCTTAATAGAGGTTTCACCGTAGTCATTTACAATATCATTGTTGCTTGAATCAACAGTAACATGGCTGGTTCACATGACAGGTAAGCCAGGGGAATGACTTTGTAAATGCTAAAAGCCATACAAGAGAGAAACCTCTGCTCGCAGGGTAACCATTGTTCTAAAAGTAACGAAAGCCAAAACATAACATGAAGGGTGTGATCTGATTAGGCCTTCAGCCTCAATGGATGACACCCTCTTTGATCTGCATAATTCTTCATATTCGACTCAGCCTCGTCCACTAATTACTACCTAATTAATTTAATACATGATACTTACCCTAAGGAACCTAAACCTCTAAAGATCATGGGATGTTAAAAATATCACATACTGTAATACTCTTTTAGTAACATCCTGATAGCTTTAAATTTACTTCGCAATGTAAAGCATAATGAAATAAGATTACTATAAAATATTTTAAGTCCTATTTATGTATAGGTCAACTTCCAGTTTAGTACACTCTTACAAATACAGCTTTAACTAACGTTTATAGTGACATCAAAAAGCAACTTCAGCAATGACTGAAACACTTTTTTACCATTTTAGGACGATCGTGTCTCGAGACCAGAGTTTACGAAGACCTACCATGTAAAGCCAACTCAAGTTTAATTTTCGATTACCCTGACAAGAAAATCAAACCAGTACGTATCACCCGGCGAGGCCGTCTACCATAAGTGGTTGTTTTGTCAAAGAATTCGATAAACCTATCGTTTTCCACTCAAGCTATCAAGAGCAATAGTTTATCACGTATTTCGTTGAGGTTAAATAAGTTAAACACGCATTTCTAGGTTCGAAACCTCTGCTCAAAACAACGTAAGTTAAGTTTAAGTCTATGGTTCGATCTACAGATCTGTATGTAGCTAAAGATTTGTAAGTGGCAATTTGTATTTGATTTTACATGAGTGAAGACGTAAACACAAATTACCTCTACTGATCCCTCGTCCATTTTGACAGCTTTCCTATGAGGTATCTTTTTCGCCTTCCAGTGAGATTTCTTCTGTCAAAAAGAAGACGAAAACAAGTACATACTCTAACCTAAGATCAAGCTGTTTAGCGCTAAAAAATCATTACAAATTTATAGCTTGTTCCCAACGCTCCAACACAACGCTCCTCTTGTTTGGCTTAGATAGCACGTGATCATATGTCGTAATGTCATTGGCTGCCTGAAAAACAGAGAGAAACGACGCCAGTTTTGAACTTTCTGCTAATAACGCTGCTTTCGGCAAAAAGTCAAAAAAAAGAAAATTTTTGGTGAATATTTCCAAGAGTCTTGCGATGGTTGAACCCCACAAATAAGTTCTCTATCTGTGGGATATCACGAGAGGCCCACGCGCGTGACACTCGCGTTTTCTCTCGAAGCTCGACGCTCGAATGAGGAAACTTACCCTGCGAACAGAGTCTCCTTCGATCTTCGTAGATAAGTAGAGGAAACCATAATCTGTTCTAAAGATATACTACTTTTATTATACAGAAATTCAATTTAAATGATGAAGATTCTTATTCTCATCGATAATTTGACAAATGGTACCCTGGGTGCCCGGCGAGACTTTCACTCGCGTTTCCGGTTCCGGTCATTCTGCCGCAAGAAAAAACTTTGGTACCTAGGGAAGGCAAATAGTTTGCCCCGCCTACTACTCTTCCTCCCTGTAAAACCAATACCTGATGGAGTTGAGGAGAGAGCCATATTTGTCAAACTTGTCTTCCGTCCCTGATCTGAACTGGAATTAGGTCTCAGAAGGTAACGATAGTCTCGTTTTTCGTTGTTAAAACAAGTTGTAATTGACCAGTTAAAAGTTCAGTTAATTGACTTTACATTTTCTTGTAATGTTTGTTTATTTGGCTCTGTGTTGATCTGCAGAAAACGTAAATGAAATGTGCCAAACGTGCACTTCTAGTGCAACTCCTTAATAAACCTCAATTGTTCTTGTTGTTGTTAATTTTTTTTCGTCAGTAGTCTCCTACAAAAAATTCCTTTGCTAATATGGAAAAATGAATGGTTCACCAATTAATTTTGATTAGCCTTGCAACTTCTAGCACAGTTTCAAAACATTATATACTGATTGACAACTGTCAAGAGAAAACGAAAACAACCAATCAGTTATCAGAAATTTAATCACGTGGTGTCCTCCCGCCTTATTTAAATTTTGCTTTCCGCCCGGTTGTCGGCAGACAGGCAAAGAAGAGTGAAGGAGAGACAAGTTACCAAACGTTTAGAGCAAAAAAGACACGAAAAAGGCTTTTTAACAGGTTTCATTTGCCAGCGTATCGGCAGAATGAAAGAAAACGTTATGGAAAGGGCCTCAAGAGCGCTCAAAGCAATATTCCAACAGAAAAAATAGTGAAAAAGGTGTGTGCGTTTACTCACTTTGTAAAGTTGTTGTCAAGTTGCAATGTAAAGAGCAGTGTATGACCAAAAAACCATTTTTTCGTACCACACTGCAGCTGTTTCTAAGCATTATATTTATCAACATAAGACAACAGTTATTAACTAAAGCCCAGTTGTTTGTTTTTTCCAGAAATCATCAGTGCGAACGAAAAATTTCAAAAGAAAGACGACTTAGTTGCATTTGACACGACTTTCGCGCGTGCTTGTGGCGGGAAAGTAATAGAGGTATAAGGACTTGTTTGTCTTCTTTTTATTTCACTCTTAAACCATTCTTTTCAGTTTTCGCTTTAAAAAAATAATTGAAGAAGTCTGTTTAATATCGTTCTTTTGCAATATTTTTAAGACAACGAATTAAAAGACGAATGAAGAACGTACGAACACTTTACAATTTTTAGCAACACTGGGCTTTTAGACTGTGAAAAAGTAAGTCTTATGTGTTCCAAGTTATTTAACACCAACGCAAAATATAATATTAAATAGTTTCAGTTGCGGAGATGAAAGGGCAAACTGAAGACGACTGAATACTATTTCATTTTACCTGAATTTTATGCAGTTTCAAAGCAAAAGAGGGACATTATTTATGCAGCAACATCATTGAAAGAAAAAAATCATTCTAACATACCACACTTTTTCTGTTAATGACAGTTCGGTAAGACCATCCATAATTAAAATCATAACGACGCAAACTGAATGCGAACTTTTATCAGAAAAAATTTTCTCATAAATAATTTTCCCGGGCAGGAAAAGGCCGTATGTTGCTGTTGTTGTTGTTTTTATTGAAGTTATTTATACCGAAACACATGCAAGGGGTGACTCCAAGAGATTAACAAAAAAATGTTCTTACCTTTTTATCACTAGGTACATGTCTTTTTTAATCTCTCTCTTAATCTCGTTTCTTTTCAGCTTTCAAATGTTTGCTATTCCAAATTTCAGCTCTCCATGAAAACCGACCGAACCACAGGTAGCCCAAAACCCAGTACAGACAACCTATCCACGCATCCACATTCCGCAAAACAGCCGAACCCAGATAGCTCTCTAAAACAGACGCGTTGATTACACTGGTCAGTCACATACGAAGGGTAGTAGGAGTGTAAGAGCTGGTTGGGTATGGTCAAACTGACGACAAACAGCTACGTATGAATTACAGTGTTATCACTTAAAGCCTGTGCTTGTAAAGAGTAAATTCGTGAAGGGGTAATCATAGAACTATTTTTACCGCTGGTTGAACCTAACAAATCATTATCTCAACACAGGGCCTTATTTAACTGATCCAAGGTCTGGTAAAGCTCCGTTTTTTCTTTTACTTTGAGTTCCTTTGCAGGTCATTCGATCACCGACTTGATTGCCGCCTTTTTTTCGAATATCCGGCTTTACCGCCACTTTCTTTCCATCTTCGACATCTTCGGTTTGGATAATCTTCCCCACCGTCGTTGACATCGCCCCCTTCATAATAGACTGCGCAGCGTTGTTGCTCCAAATTGAATTTATAATTTTATATACTACATTTAACCTGACAGACTAGGCTCTGGGCAAGTGAAGCTATTATTCATAAGGTGCAACCTACTTTTTCTTGGAACATAACTTAGAGAACAAGAAACGGGGGACTATTCCACTCGTGTGCTGTAGGGCAACTCCCCGCAAGCTTAGTGGTTTCTCTAGTTGCAGACAGATAGCGAGTATAGCTAGCCAAAATTTGGTTGAGCTTTCACCGCTTTTAAACAACTTCACATTGGAATTCATCACTTGGCCCTAGAAAAAGAAAAAAGATAGGCAAACTCCCTTACAAGTGGTGAACAATCAAAAGGGATCCCACGATATTGAACTCTGTCCGCAGTAATACAAACAGAGGTGTTCACTCCTCTTATACACCGCTAGTTTGCGAAAGTGAGATCAGTTAGAGGGCTCATACATTTTAGGTATTAAGATGTATGATAGTTTTATCCGTTTCAAAAGTTGTCTTTCTGAAACACAGGAAATTACACATATTGACTGATCATTGGGTTTCCTCTCTAAGTTACATGCGGTGTACAGCAGGGCTATATTTTGGGACAAGTGTTCAGGTACTGTCTGTAAAGTAATACGTACTTGACATCAAAATAAACCTAGGAATTTCCAGGCAGATTTTAGAGCCATGCCTCTCTAAAACCTGCCATAAATATCCAAAAGGGTATCGTTTAAAAGAGAGACCTGCGGCTGCGACATCTTTCCATTTCCTTTTCACTTCTTCAAAAAGTACAAAGACCGAGTAGGGAACTAAAACCAGTTTTCAATCCGTCGGCGGGGGAAGGGGCAAAGGTTTGCCTCGGTGTAACATGAATTCAAAGAAATACTTCAGGTACTCAATACCCTTAACGGTGAAAAGCCGAACTGAATCGCATTTCCGACACACATAGCCAATACAAGGTAAACTCCTTTACGAAGTGAGCCGTAATCCAAATGTCCGTTTACTTTGACTTTTGCTCTTATTTTGAAGTTAATTGCTTTCATATGGACATACTGAGATCACAACTCACTAAGCGATCTACGCACCACGCAAATTTCTACTTTCTAAACCTCACTTCGCCAGACCCTTCGAGCCTCGCTTGGCGAAAAAATTACCCCTACAGTATGCAATAACGACTCTCTGTTATATATCACACGTTGGAGTTACATATCGTTTTTATTATATTATCTTTGCTAACTTTGAAGAATACAAGCAAAGTTAATTATGGTAAGATTTCTAAGTTGTTCTTTTCTTTTTTCTGAGAGCTTAGGTTGTATAATAGATAAAAGTTACATATTCAAAATACTTAGTACTATGTCATAAAATATACGAAAACTCTGAAATGTCAAACAGGATGAACGATAATTACAGGATAAATACATGAAGTAGTCTTGACGGGAACTGATAGAAGTATGATTTTTAAAAAAGTAATGAATATAATCAGAACATCCCATTCAGGTACTATTTCTGTGTATCAAAACGCGAGAAGGACGAACTTTTATACAACTAGCCTGCGCTTGAAAGGAAAGAGAAAGGGGATTCCTGGCGCACGAGAAGCGGGAAAGGCACGCGAGGGGGAGGAACGTCTGCCTTGTAGGCTATTATTGAACAGTCCATTTTTCCATCAAGAACAAACTTGATCATCTATAACCAAATGATAACGATTATCCTATTTTGATAAATTCTAATCATTATGTTTTGCCAACTTTTAAGCTGGGGAAGCAATTCAGCCAGGGGGTACAATAGGCTATTTCTGAATAGCCTTTACCCCCTTTTTAAAAGCTACACCTGGATCATATCCATCCTTTCACATGAAACTAAGCTTTGATAGAGAGGCTTGGGACAACTTAGAATGACATGAGCTATGAAGTGTTTTCCGGCTACTTGGGCAGGTCTCTGATAAAGTCTAATAATTATACAGTGAAACCCCGCCTTACCGCCACCTCGGTAATACGGCCACTTTTTATTGGCTGCCTGGCAAAACGGCCGTACATTTTCTTGTAAAAACCCCTCTTTAATTCGGGCACCCGTTAATAAGGCCAACTTTTTTTGCCCTATTGGTGACCGTATTAACGGAGTTCCACGGTAACTAGAAATTCCTTGATGACACACTAATATAAAAAGAATTCGATAAACGTTCGCCGTGCACATTGAAGAATTTGATCTATTCTTTGAAGACAAAAAAGATCCTCCAAAACAGAAAATCAGGGTTCAAAAAAAACCTTTTGCCCCCCGCCCTGCCCCATTAAGAGGGTACAGTGTACTCTAGTCCACCCACATGAGAGGACAAAGCAACCTATTTCTCCAGTGAATACTGACCAACCATTACAGCGGCTGAATAACTTTTATGTTTACAATCACAAATGTAAAAATAGTACAGCTTTTCAGTTTCATCAAGATTACTTAAAACAATGCTGTGTCTTTGTAGCTGGGTTTCTAATGAATGTAAATTGTGTCTTGGTTCGGCCAAATCAGCCTTTTTGGTGTAAATGATTTGATGATATAAAGACTGTATAACTTAAGCATATTACAAGATATGAATAATCCTTATTCTTACTTTTCTTTTTATTTGATTAAACCGCATTTCCAACAATACCAACTACTTTCTAAATTCCTAAATTCCATCACTAAATTTAGAACAGTTTTTAACCCTTTAAACCAACACGTTACAAGCAACTTATTTCTCCTTATAACTTCAACACCTGATCAAAATTTATGGTCATGAGAATAGACAATATGATCAATAAAGATAAACTGTTGTGCTCTATAAACGCTTGATGATATCAAGGCTCATAGAGCACAAGGACGTTTTGGATATCTGGAAGGTGTTTGTGTGCGCGTATGTGGTGAGTAGTGACTATCATAAAAAAATAAGTTAGCTACGCAAGCATCTGTACAGTAAGCACAATGGAAAATAACAAGAATCGCGGACATGTATGAATTCAAATGAATGGCTTCTATGCAGCCATTATTTAGGTCATCACGCAATCCTTCTCGAGGAGAAGCAAAAGCTGCACTGGAAACTAATTAATGGGATTCTGTTACATTTTTTGGATGTAATGTGTATAAGATGTGCTATGGTATTTTTTTACAAAAATCTGAATCTTGAAATAAGTATTCCATTGAGTAAATATTTTGATTTGTCAGTAAATACATTTGTAAAAACTTTGAAACACCAGTACCACTAATGTTATTTATCACTTAAAATCTCACTCAACCAGTAATATCTGGAGAGATTTACGGTTAAACGTAATGAAGAGTGTAAAGCTTTGGAGGATTGAAATACAAAGTGAACTGGAAATAATCTCTACGTCAGCACAGTCCACATGTTACATGTATCATGTACAAAACTTAGCTTTGAATGCACTTTTTTAACAAAAGGTTTACATAACCTGTACCAAGGCTTATGGGATTACTATTCCTACTTCAAATGACTGGAACAAAAATGACAGAAAAATTTACTGATATGTTGTGGGACCTGTAGCCAGTTGCCTTTTTATAAACTTTTAAGTTTCTTGTGTGGACCCAACCAAACAGCTGTACATGACAAATATACCTTTCCATATGTCACTATAAAAAAAGAGCAAAAGATAGCTTCACATAGCGGTTGACTAAAGGATAGCAATTTCTGTCATTTTCCGTATTTTCTGGTATTTTTTAACAAATAAATAACATGAACTAAGTTTCTTACATTCATGATTAATAGCCTCTGCACAAAAATGGAGCTTATTTCAATTCGAAATTATCACTCCTCACTATAAAGTTTTGCGTAAAATCATTCATATACTAAGTTACCATGGTGATGAGACACTGCCTTGCTATGTTGTTGTTTGTGGTGAAGTGTGTACTACAGGTGTATTTTCATCCTCTGTCTTTTTGGAAAACTTTGGTGAAAGTTTGGGAGATGGTACTGGTGAAATGTTCCCTTTATTTTCAAAGATACTGTTCTCCTTGGTACCATTTTCCGATGTGTTCACAGCTCTGTCACCAGAAGAAAGATCTTGGTCCACTTCAGTCAGTGCTATGCTAGACAAGGTGTCTGTAACAGATTCCACACATCTCTTATGGACATCCAAGAAGACAACAACAACTGAGATGTTGTCATTCGAGCCACCACTTTTAGCACTATCCACAAGCAGTTTAGCAACAGTTGATCTATCCCCTCCATCTGCAAGGTACTGAACTACTAATTCAACAGCTTCATCAGGCTTGACAACATCCCATAAACCGTCACACGCTAATATGAGAAAGTCTTCATCACCTATCCAAGAGAAAATTAACCAACATTATAAACACTGAATTTTGATTCTTTCCAGCCTGTTTTTTTCCTCATTATTTTAACTAGTGCCCCACAAAGGGCCTGTGTCCCTCCCTATCTTTCTCCTGTCAGACCTGCTTTTCTGGTTAACAACTTGCACTGGCTTATGAAAGACAACGGTGCCAATATACTTCTCAGAAAACTCTCTAAGCTTCTTAGATATTGCTCTTAGTTGTAAAAAACAACAAGTTTATATTGTATTATGACAACATCTGTTCACAGGTTCCATCATGTTCTAATGGGAGGAACACCTAAGTCAAAGTCTTAAAGGCCAAGTATTAATAACACTTTTTTGATGCAAAGTTCTACAATTCCCCAGACAGGGATGAAAACACTATATCCCTTACCCTCCTAAAAAATAATCATAGTTTAACAGAACCTCTATTGTAAGTAACAAAGTAACACTGTTCCTTGAACCTGCTTGACTGTGACGATAAACTAAGACAATACCGTCATCATTAAAATCCAGGTCTCTTTATCATGTACATAAGGCATACAAATTTACTTTAACAGCTTTGAAAATCTGTACAGGAAGACAATTTCGAACCAATAAAAAGGTATGAAACAAAAGAAACAGGGTCTTTTCAAAGGTCAAAAGTTCATCTCCGAAGCTCATGATGCATCCAAAATGGCCACGTTACCAGCAAAAATTCCGACCTATTGCGCAGGGAATCACGGGAAGACTGCATAATCCTCCTTTGGATGGTAATAACAGGGGCAAATATCTTGTCTTCCTTTTACTTTCCAGTTATGATGAAATTCATGTATTAGACGTTTCAAAACATGATTGATTCTTAAAATAACCATTACCTTCCAGATTGAACTCCTCCACATCAGGCTCTCCACTGATGTAAGGCTTGTGTTCAGCATCACCAATTGCACGTGATACTGAGAGACTTCCATTCACCCTCCATGCACCAAAATACACAACACATCCTCCAAGGGCCTCAATTCTCTGTCTTTCATCCTGGTGTTAAAAAAATGATAATTTACCAGAAGTCAATTGAAAACAAAAGCTAGTAAAAAGTGTCTCTTCTTCTTACAAGCTTTGGTAGGCCGGAGGGGCTGTGAAGACATCACGTAGAGATTTTTGCAGGGATGCTGCTGGTGATCAGTTATGCAGCTGGTTGGAGAGAAATGATAGCATGAAGCAAAATTGCAGTTCTTGCAGCTGATTTTGCCCAGTCAGTCAGGGCTGGTTTGCTTTTAACCATTACAACTGACTATAGGTGTTGTTAATGGGTGTGATAATGATCCATCACAACACTCTCCTACAGTACTGTCTTTTCTCATTTTGCCTCCTGCTTTCCTCCCAGATGCAATGGTACGTTTCTTGTCCCACATTGCAACACGATGTCTACAGACCCTATTATGACTAGGAGACACTGACTACTATCTCGGTTTTCATTTCCTCCAACCTTAATTTATGCCATAAATGACTGAGCAGTGATCAATATAATCTGGAGCAAAATAATAATGTATGGTTCACTATTAGGGTTTCTTAAACCTTACCTCTCTGTCTGGTTTGTGAGGGCTCATCAGCAGAGTGGGCTGCCCTGCTTTGCTGAGCACAACCTGTGAGTCTCCCAACCAAGCAACATAAAGTGTTTCACCCTTAATCAGGACGGCAACACCGGTGGAACCACTACGAAGACCCTAAAAAAGATCAGTAATGGGAACATTAATAGACTATCAAAATAGAGGCTTACAAGACCAGTCTCAAAGGTGGCATCAAATCTTTTAATTACATTTATTGGGCTGTGAAGAAATCATGTAAAGATTTTTGCAAGAGATGCTGCCAGTGATCAGTTACACAGCTAGTCGGGGAGAAATAGCATGAACCAAAGTTTCTGGGGATAGCAAGCCATACTATCAGTGTAGCTTCACTGCATGTAAACCCTGATCTTCAGATGCAAAGTTCAAGTAGTTCATACTAAAAATACATTGTCACAAAAACCTCGCGAATAAAGGGAAACAAGCAAAAGGGAAAAATGTGATAAAGAAATCTAAAACTAAACGGACAAAAAAATGTACAATGAAAACTAAAATATCTATGCAGAGATTGGAACCAGTACAACATGACTACCTCCTGCACAAGAAGACAGTTCCGACACAACTGGGCCAAGATGCCACTGAATATTGATAAATCGGTAAAATTATGACACTTAAAGCACTTTTCTCTGCCATACATGCTGTTTGACACTTGTGGAGCTCTATTATCATGAATTCAAAGATACATTTGAGGAAAACTAGCTTAAATGAGTATTTCAAAGCCATTTTGCAATATTTCCGTGTTAATTCACTCTCAGGCTTAATGGCCAATCGATGTATGGAGCTGAAGTGAAACATCGGTCACATTGATAGGCCGGGAATGAACCAATTTATTGTGGGTTTGCCTAGGTGTAACATAAATTCAAAGGCACAGATTTCAGGGAAAAGCAAGGTATTATAAATCCTAATATCAGTGGTATAGGTTAAGTAAGGTTTTGACGGTAAAAAGCTGAACTAAAACACTCTTGCGAAAAACAAACACATCCCATCACCTATCAAGCTATAATAGTCCAAATTGCTTCAATGTTCTCTGTAAAATACTTAATTGCTGTCAAAATTAATCAACAAAAGGATTTCACAATCACCAAAACGGCACAAAAACAGTCAAAACAACACCGTCAAATGCTCCTTGACATCAACCAGTTCAATGGAAGTATTGCCCGGAAACCAAAAAAAAAACCTGGACGAGACATCTGACTGAATGTGGTCAATTGGAGCTTAGTCGTAACATTGTTGTTAGGCAACTCCGGATACTAAACCAATAGAAATATTACCAAAGTAAGATTGCACTCTGCCAGTGATCCTTGTAAGAGCCACATATGATGCAAATCCAACAGATTTATTAACCTCGCTTTTGCAAGAAAATATGCAGCATGTCTATAATACAGCTTTACAGGCTATTTTTTTTGTACACTGTTCAGATAAAATAAATAATATTACTCCTTACCTCTCTTTTGGCTTTTGCTACAAAGCACTTGTCCGTCTTTTCAAAAGCCTCTTTTAAAGCCAATAATGGATCCTTTTCAAGGCATTTGTTTCTTGCAAGGTGACAGTGAAGGTGAGTTGCAGCATAGTTTGAAGCATCAACACCACTGTGACCATCATAAACAGCAAAGAAGGCCTGATTTGAGTGATCCTTTGGAAAAAAGAACACATTTCATTTTTTATTATATGATGACAGGTTAGGTTTCTGTTAAAATCATGAGCAACCCTGACAAAAGAAGGGATAAATGAACTACAGGCAAAGCTAAGATGGGGACCAAAGTAAGGGTAATAAAACCAAAAATTAACACACTGAAACATTGATTGCCCCACTAGTATGAGGGTAACCAGCTATTATGTTGACATAGTCATCTTGGCAGAACTTAATATGCATTTCATACACTCAGTCAACTCACTCTAAGATAGATTCATTCCAATAGTGAACACCATATTGCCTCTATCTTTTGCAATGTGTGTATGCCCACGCCCCACCTGGAAATCAGCTTTTGTTGTGTGTGGCTAGCATAGTCAAATAAATGTGTTGATGTTGGACACTGTCAGGAACAGCAATAGATGTCCATCTAAATTTCTTTACTACTTTTTTCATGTCGTAAAGGTTATCATTGGTCTTTCCTTTAACCCCAAATACTAAAGGAATTTGCCAGAAACCTTTTAGATTTCAGTGAGATTAAAATCACAAATTATGCCTTGGATAGCTGGCTACTTATAGAAAATAATCATTGCTCTTATACAGTGACAAGGTGGGTGATTCCAAGGGTAAGCTTGTTGAGTTCACTGTTCTGACTGGCTTTACACAGAGACAAATGTTTCAATCTCCTTTACCCTGACAGTTTTTAAAAGGCTAAAGACTTAATTAGGTAGAGTGAGTTTTTCATAAAGTTGTGGAAAGATAAATAAGAAAAAAATAGGGTAGTACTGTATAGTATTAATTTACATTAATTTATGAAAGGTAGAAGTACCTCTTGAAAACCAAAAAGATTATTAAACTGAGGGAGAATGACATGTTTATCTTCCATTTTTCTCCTTGTGTTTTTGATGGCATGAACACAGGATTCATATTTCATCTTTGACTTGCAAAAGGATGGATTTCCTTCATTCCACTGCTTGCAAACTTCAAGGACCTTGTTCATGACATCTTTGGCAATTTTGGAAGTGCTTAGTACTGTCACAGAAGGAAAGACTAAAAGTTAATCGCTGTATCATTAATATTATTATAAGAAAATTTCCTGTCAGTGGTAATCAGAGCTGCCATAAGGGCTGTAACCTGTAACACCTGTTAAGGCTGGGCTCACTTGATGTTACAGGTGATCAAAGTGGAAACTAAAGGTAACACTATAAATTTTTGTGAGATGTTAGGAGTGAATCTTCATTCGCTACAGCTGCTTCAAAACAGCCCTGGTAATACTGCAGTAACTGTAAATTATATAGAACGTATGAGTAGTGTCAAGATAACTAACCCTGGATTTTCACTAATCCTCCTCTGAACAACCTGGCCCTGGTGTTTATTTTGTTTTTCATGATTAGTGACCCTATTAGCACAGACTTAATGTAGTTTGACAAACCAAAAATTCACCACATGATTGCATGCTAACTAACATTTTCATACTGTACTTCTTTTCTTTGAGGAATTCAAAGTTGGGAAGTTAATTTATTTTTTGTGCTTTTTAGGATTTGCTACAGGAACGTTATCTATTTTTTCACGTTCATTCACCCATCCCTCAAAATAAAATATTGCTTGCTTGATCAGTACCAAGAGACAAGGATGTGATGTACATATAAAAATCCTCAGTTATCAAAACTTGTAGAGGTCCAAGAGACTACCACTTTGCCAATCTAAAAATACATCTCTCTATGTGGATCACAAAAAAATGATAATACAAAGGGTCTTATTGAAATTTCAATTTCCAGAGAATAAAAAAGTTCTAATGATTGATGACAAACATGAAAATACCTAGAAAAGCGCAAACAATTTTTAAGTACATATTTAAACAGGAAGTCGATAGCAAAGTTAAAAAAAGCATAAAAATAAAACCATTGTAAAACTTTTATTAAGCTCATAATTAAATAATTATAAGTGTGAGAGGAGGAGCCAAGAAAGGCTAGTGGAGCCGCACGAGAACTGTAGCTGAGTGCAATGTATAACAATAACAACCCTGTGAATGTTATATGGCATCCTTCCAGGCTATCTTCACTCCTTACCAGTGGAACCTAGCATATTAAGTATGTACTTATAAAGAGGGGGAAGGGTAGAGAGTAAAAACACACTAACGAGTCACAGTAACTAAAGGCAAAGTGATGTAGTGGCCTGACTTCAGCCTGAAAGCTAGAAAAAACCTAAAGGCCCATGAAAAGCCATCTCATGTATCCAAAAATCACACACAAGAGATTAGTAGCCAGTATTGTCTCAAGTTAGCCTTGATTTGATTTAGCCACTCTGCTACAACAGAGCCCTAACAGTGCTATTTGATTTAAATGCAGTCATCCCAGATCAAGTATTGGCAAGAGAGAATGATGGCACAGAGAGGGAATCTTAGGGCATTGGCTGGGAAATGTGAATTTCACAAAAAATAGTTGTAGAGGCTCTAATTAAAAGAAGTCTAATTCCTGGGTTTAATCAATTAATCGATTGTTTGAAACGTCACTAAGTCCACCTCGAGTGCCTCAAAGCAAACAATGCAGATCAGAATATCAAGTGATGACGACACATCAAGAGAGCATAATGTCCAATAATTATTATTATACTCTCTCAACAACACTGAATAAACATTTGCAGACCTCTCCAGAAACCAACTTCCATTATTAATCTCAAATGTTTAATATTATTGGTCAAAAAAAATTATACTTTGGTGAAATTCACATATCCCAATGGCTGGACTGGGCATTTCCTTCTCTGACGTCCCATCATCATCTCTTGGTATTGGTCTACTCACAGGCATCCTCAGATTCATCTTGTCTGTAACCCGACAGGTCACTTTCAATGATTTGTCTTACAGCAGCATGAGCGATAAGTGCTGTTATGCCTTCTGGAGCTTGGCTATGTATAAAGTAAAGCAATAAGAAGAGATTGATTTAGAGCAATAATATTTTAGTATGACCTTGAAATGAAAAAACTCAAACAAGACAGAAACAAATAAATGGAAATAGAGCGATTTGATTGGTTTATCGAATGGACACAAACACGCGTGGCTTTTGGTTGGTTAGGTGAACACTCAGGTGAGAAAACCTTCAAGCCCGGGAACGTTCTAGAAATCAATCCATACTTTGCATTGACGTCATGTTGCAACACGATTGACCAATCAAACAATGCCTTCTCCATATTAGGGTTTTCTTCTGCAGGAAAACGAAGAGTCCATGTTTTGATCTTTTCATCCATTGGCTGATAAAACAAATGACGAACACTTACAGAAACTATTTTTCAAGGTCATACAAAAATCTCTCTAAGACTCACATATACGACAAATGGCAAACCACAGATTCAAGTTGAGTATTTCTCAGAATAGAAAATAAGCAGATAAAAACTGTCCAGAACAATACTTATGCCTAAAACTGGCATGCAACAACTTACTCTTTAGTAGAGGTAATAATAAAACAGTAAGTGACAATTAGGTAAGAGGAAACTTGGTCACGCAGTCAGATTCACATTTGCCAATTGGCGTAAACATGACTCTTAATCTCTGTATTGAAACTACCACTAACACTTGAGACCAAGTTTCTCTTGTTGGAGAGACTTCCCTCCCCAACAGGACCTGTTGAGTTTCAGTTCCAGACCACTAGGATACATTAAGTTTGCAGACCTTTAAGTTTTTAAAAAAGAATTGTTTTTTTTAAATTATCCTATTTTGTGAGCCGCCTATAATAGTTATGTCGATTCTTCCTTTTTTGTCTTATATTTGTACACATGGAACATTAATGAGATGGATGCATTGCAAATGATCCCACATAATACAAAATTTTGACCCTTATAAAAAATTTCTATTTCTGATTGTCAATCTTGAATCTTCCATTGCAATCTCTTAGAATTATGGATGCCCTTGATTTCACATGGGCGAGCCCTTGAATGAAAGTAGTCAATTTCAAAATAAGAAATCTAAAAAGTTGTCTATGAAAGTAGTCAATTTCAAAATAAGAAATCTAGTGAGAAACTAGGCGCAATGCTGGAAGATTCCTTGCATATCAAGTCTTCTAAGATAGGCTTAATATCAGATACTCAGAGGCTATATTGTGTGACAGCAACATGGCAATACTCTAATCAGCTCAGGTATTTGCAAAATTACACGTATGTGTGGCCTAACATGCCACTCACACATTCCCCATTCACGATTATACGTATTTTTAAATTTGTTATCTTTGTCAACTTTTTATTATCTTTATTAATTAAAGTCTGTCACCCGAACACTACAATAATTTCTTTGTCAAGTGCTCAATCGTGGAGTGATACAAAAGTTTTGTAAAGGGATAAAATATAATCTGCCAAACTATCGCCTTGAAAAATATCATATACCTTTCTGTTATTCAAAGGAATGAATTAATTAAGAAGCCAATATTGATGATTTTAAGAACTTTTTTCGAAGACCAAAATAATAGTGTTACTCCAGACACACGGTACATGCACTAAATCACATCCCTTGACTGACCCATTAAAACATTTCTGAGGTACTTTAATACATTTAAAACAGTAAAGGGCTGACTTAACTGCCATCTTTAATGTATCATATAAGTAAATTTATTACATACGCTTACAAAGGAGGGGGTATGATCTACTTACACCTTCTTTACACCGTACACCTTTAGTTTTAAAATTAACTCATTTGTAAAATAACTTAATAGAAAGCAAGTAGTCCTTGTGATAGTCTAGATAGGTATACTACTGAAACAATGTTTCTGATCAGCACCGGGATCGCTCCAATTTCTTTACAAAACAACATTGATTCTATTCGCTTTGATTCTGTAAGCTGTGTAAACACGAACTGTGCAGTGCACCCGAATACGCAAATAGGTACAACAATGCTTTCGCACGCTAAAACAGCTACATTTTGCATTTGCAAGAGTTTTGAACTGATGCTCACCTTTTCCTGAGGTACTGCAAGCACCAGTCGATGCATTCTCCTTCTAACTCGTTCACAGTGACAGAGAGTGAACTTAGTCGGATGGGTAGGTTCTCACATTCACCAAACGCGTCAGTTCCATCAGCGACAAATCGCCTGAAGAAATCTAACGCCTCTTGCCTTTCCTCGTCCGTGAAGGGCACACTCATAATGGGCATAGATATGAAGCCGTGGGCGACTTACATAATGTAATAACGAGCACCATACGGTCAACTTTTTAAGGCAGCCATGCCATATTTCTGGCGCTTTGTAGCGAAGTCGGATACTTCCGAAAAGGATCATGGGTCACGTATGTTCTGTCACGCTCGTCATTGCTTGTCACACAGGCTCCTTCGCAGCCGCTTTAGTGTCGTTTTTCCGCACAAGTGCGAAAGGAGGGAGGAGCGTTGCGTGACGATACTAAAAACGGCTGCTAGCGGAGACTATCGATACTGGGAACAATTTTAATTCGATAACGCGCACACTGGTCGTGTGGGTCGTCAGTGAAAGCCAGGACCCCTTTACCCCCGATAGTTCAGTTGTTGTTCTAGAAGGGGAAGTACTGACTAAGGAGAACATAGAAGCTTCTTTTGACTGACTACGAAGCTTGTTTAATAGTGGTATGAAAAATCTTTTTTGAAGTTATCTGCGATCATCCTTTTTAACGTCAAATAGAGATATAGGGAGGGCATGATCACAGTGAAGAGGAATTGAACACAGAACACGTGGCACTTTTGGTAAAGGTACTATTCAGATACTATTCTGGGTACTATTTATGGAACTGAGCATGAGATGATAGATCTGAAATTTGAAAAAAATTGAGATCAGTTGTATTTCAGCTTTGGCAATTACCACCTATCCATTAGAAAAGTCAGGGAATTAATTCGTGATTTGAATTCTCACCGTTTTGTTACCAGCAACTTGGGAGCGATCTTAATGGATGGGAATAAGCTCTCTTGACCTTAATCCTGTCTTTTTAGATACTTAAATTGTAGAACCAACTAAAACTTAAAGAGCATTACTGATTGATCTATGTAAGTACAGCCTGCTTGACAGCAGTGAACTTCGAGGGTATGTCTCTTGACCTGCTTTTGACCAAACAAAGAAAACTTTTTGACGTGTTTAATCTCGGCTATACAGATCTGTCCTCAAAATATTTAGGACGAAATAAACCGCGTCTACCCTGCTGTGAGAAATTCTCATTACAGAAAAGGAGCAGATAAAAATGGCTCAAAACAATTCTAATGAATAAAAACTGGTGTAAAAACTGCAGTTAAAATTTCATCACGTGATACAAAGTTGCCTAAGCCTCTAATGTAGCAGAGTACATATAGAGAGTTTGGTCTGTGACGTGTTCCAGTAATAACAGCTACGTAGTCACCTGACCTAAATGAATAATTACTTAAGAAGGATTGCGGGGAGAAATAGACCCTGTTCCAAAGTATAATAGAACACCAAAGTAATATATACTCCTCCTCCACAGTGGCGGATCCAGACCTTCAGATAAGGGAGGGGGGCAGTCATCCAGGCCCTGAGATAAAGGGGGGCCAGTCTCAAAAAAAAATTTTTCGGCTCCTTGGGCCACAGTTTGGTCTAAAAATAAGGGGGGTGCCTGGGCCCCTCCCCTGGATCCGCCACTGCTCCAATAAGTACGGGAATTTCTACACTCTGTTCAAGAGACGTCCAGCTTATTTGCGAGAGATGGGTTGCAAGGGGCGGGGGGGAGGGCAGTGGACGCGCGGGAAGCTTTCCTTTTTCCCGAATCGCCTGCCACGCAAGATGTAGTGAATGAGGCATAAGATGCACATTTTTAATGGGAAAGAATTTATTGAAAATGACGTCGATATGTTATTCTTATACATTACAACCGCCAAGAAGAAATTCGTATCCAGAAATAAATACAATTTTTTTTCCTGAAAACTTTACATATCTAAATCCAACATAATTTAAAATTTACATAAATAGACCATGTCTGAGATAAATTAAAGATATGAAGTTTCTTTAATAATTTAATTTGCATGAATCTAAAAATGTCCTCGATTTACTATTGTGATGCCATAGTCATTTTACTAATCTTGCTTGGATTTAGGTCGAGGTTTAAAGAACGCTACACTCACGCGGGACTCTCGCGCGGGCCTAGATATCTCGAGAGATGCGCGTAAGAACGTGACGATATCTGGAGGGGCACCATAACAATGCTTCTAAAGAGTGTTTCAGAATTGATTCTTTTTAAAAATCCCTTTTCTATAAAAAAAAAAAAAAACTATGGCATTCTTCTCCTTAGAAGATTTTTGCGTCTGTAAATCATTCAGTGTAGACGATAACATTCTTCCTACTTGGAAATAAGGACCAGCATTTCAAAATAGAAGAACCGGATCCCTATAGGGGATCTAATCAGCTATAAATGTATGAACAACGGAAAGAAGCAGGGCTGATATCAATCATTTACAAGTGAAATATCGTGCCTTTCGAAATATCAGCAATAATTATATTCCCACATGTAAAACCAGCCTTGCTTCCTTCCGTTGTTCCGCCGAACAAAACTTTTAACTTTCACTATCATAATAACTATACAATCCTGACGAGTGAAAAGGAAATGATTCGATCACTTGTGTATACATTAATGTGAACTAATAGCGAATAACAAAACACAAAACATAGATTATCTCCCTGGATCGCTTTGTACTCCATCATACGCGTACATCCTATGGGATACGGGATATGCATTGTTTGCGCCCGAGCTAGGCGCGACCTCGAATCTTCCTCACGACATTTTTAGGGAAGAACCTCGACATCCCATGGCAATTATTTGTTACTGGCTGTTGCAAATTTTACACTGATAAAGACACAAATTATAACAGAAGAAGAACTATATAACCGAAAGCCTCCGAACAATTTAACCTATGTAAAATTCTGGCCTATTTCAGTTCGGCTTTCCATTACCGTCACTATAACCAAAAGTACATTTGCCTGTGGAATAATTCAGCGCCATACCATTACAATCTTTTTCTAGATGTGAATTAAAGGGAAAATTAATCATCAATGAATAAATTTTTGTCTAAACAGTTTACATCCAGTCGCATAATAAAAGGAAATTGTCGTCTACTTTATATTTTGGCAACCCTCCAAAGTCCAAATTTTATTTCAAACCGGCGATTATTCTAGGGCAGAGAAAAACATGTTTTCAGTTATGGATAAATTAAACCTAGAAAAATCTTTTCCAGTGTCTTCCACGAAACTGGTACTGACTTGTTACGTCTCATTGCTTCTATTTATGTATTTATGTATCTATTTTATTATATTTTTTTACAAAAAACTCATGAGAAAACGTCAAATTGATGCATCCAGTTGGAGACGTGAGAATATTAAACTGTTATTCCGAATTTTGGTCAAAATTATGCTACAAGAATCGAATTTTAATACTTTCCTCAAGACTGCCCCTTTAACTTGGGTAAATTGCTGGTTTCTGAGGCGTGGATGAAATTAAATGAGTGAACATTCAGATGAAATGTTTCAAGCAAAACTATTATATACTCTATTTGTATGAGAAGATGAAAAATCACTTCTTGAATTAAACCAGAGCTCTTAACGTTTCCGCATGCCTGACCTTTCCTTTGCATGCAGCACACTGAAGGCACTGGGGTCTAGAATGAATGAAATCAGCATTTTTGTCTGTTTTCATTTGAAGTTTCATATCGCGCTAAGAGGTGACTATTGACGCTTATTCTGACTGCACTCTCTGTTGTGTGTTCCCCAAGCTGACAACTGCAAAATGAGAAGTAAATAATTTGCTGTTAGAATTGAAAAAAAAAAAATAGAATATCCGCATGAAACACCTTTTTTTCAGAGAGTTGGTTTGCTCTTTTCATAAAATACTACAAAAACCAATTATGAGCAATCTATTGAGCGGCACCAGCCTTGAGCAAAATCGCTTCCTTTAAGCTTGCAGTCTTTCATAGATTTCTGTCAATAATGTATCGGTTGGTCAACCAATTTAACATAGAAGGTAGGAAACTGCTTCCAGTGGCTAACAGTTTTCTTCAAATGTTACACAGCCTTTGTGGCAGGAGGTCCAAAGGGAAAGTGGAAGAGGAAAATCGGCGAAGGGAAAAAGACACGAAGGGCACGCAAGGAAGAAGGGGGGACTCCTCTACCTCCCTCTCCTCTCCCCTCCCTTAACTTTCTGTTCCTTTTAGTAACCCCTATCTCTTTCGAGCGCTTAGCTCGTAGGCAAAAGAGTACACCAAACGTTGCTCAAAGACCAAATTCGCTGTAAAGCAGGCGTTGACACGGGGCGAAGACCTGAAACAATCATTTAAGCCGATACCAGCAGCGAGCAACCCTTGTAATTACCTTAGTTAAAACCTGCTAGTATATCCTATTGCAAATATTGGAGCACGGTCTGTTGATTTTTATAAACCACTTATTGGCGTACACTGATATTAACCACCTGTTCCAATCTCGGAGCTGATGGCAAGTCAGCAAATCAGAATATAACATTTGCAACGGAGTACCAGCAGAATTTTACTGATCATAAGTAATTAAAGAGAATGGACTTACATGATCATTTCTAAAATTCTTTGGTTGACATAGTATCGATTTTATAAGGAGAAAATTGTTTATAATCACTATGGGGATGAACTCGAATGTGGTACACAACTACGAGGTGTAACACTAACGTAGTACAGTAGAATCCCTTTTTCTCGAACTGCCGGTTTTTGAAAACTCCGATAATTCAAACCAACATTTACTCTCCTTTCCCAATCAAACTCTCTAATTTTCAAACTACCAACATTTCCTATCCTTAGGAGGTTCAAAAATTGCACTTCTATTGTACCATACAGAAAAAAGAGTAGGTGGTTATTTATCTACCTGACAATCGGAGCTGCAATACCACGCTGCCTGACAACCAGAACACAGAAACGACGCATCACGTTTGCACACCGAGCAACGGTTGACGTCATCATCATCGTGCTTACCGGCGGGGCCTTTCCCGTCTTCTCGCTTGGACATCAGGGGTCCCCCCTTAAGGGGCATGAACCCGTGAAGTGAAGCTTCAGAATGAAGACTTTTTCTTTTCTGCTCCATGCTTTCCTGCGCCCGACCGCCTTGCCCGCGATTTCGATGCCAGATCGTATCTCGATCATACAAGGTGCTATTTGTTGACTGTTTAACAAGTTCATTTTCCCGCTGGCGGTTAATTCTTGCATCAGGGGTTTCGCTCGATTTCTCTCTTCCTTGGGAGGAGGTTAAAATGTGGTGGTTCTTTGATTCCTTTCTTTCGGAGTGCAGAAGGTTCGTACTCGAATGTTTAGAGTGCTGCGCTAATCCGGGTGATGAAACCGACACTTCACTGAGCTTAAGTCTCTTTACTCTCTCATACTCTTCTCGATCTGCTAAAGGACCAAAACGTGGGGGCGAAGAGTGACGGATTAAAATTCCACCATGAGAGTCCAATTCACTGAACCTTCGTTTTCTTTCCTCTGCTATCCTTTCCATTAACATGAACCTTTCGCGGTCAGCGAGTCGCTTTTCTCTCGCCCTCATTGCGTCTATATGCTCTCGCTTCTGCTCCATTCTCAGCTGATGTTCTTTGCTAAATACAAGTGGATTCACTTTGTCTTTGAGTTCCGCATGCAACAGTCTTCTATTGGCCTCTATCTGCTCTAAACTCAGCCGTTGCCTCTCTCTTTCTCTATCGCGTTCAAGGTCCTGCAAAATTCGAATTGTAAAGAGAACGGCTATTAATTGAATACGTTAGTAATAATTTACAATAAAAGCAGGTAATCGAAACCTTCCTCAATAAAAGGTAAACCGGTAACATGTGCGGCAAAGCATTATATTGGTTTGCCTTTACCTTTCATGGATTAGGTTAAACAGCTGGGATTGTTTAAAGGAAGTCAGAGCCAGATGACTACATTTCATAAGACTAAGTGTATGCATTACAAAGGAAGGGAGTTTTTCATCTTATGTCATATCATAAGTTCGACACTCGAATGAAAACAGTATCTTTATGCAGTACGTTCTCTGCAATTTTTACACAACTACATATATTTTGAGTGCTTGCTGGTTGCAAGAGTATTGAAAATGTACAATGAGGAACAGGATAACTGAGCAACAGTTCGCAAAAACTCATCGTTTTTATAGCAGAGTTCTAGAGTAAACTCGGCAGTGACAGATTTACTGACGAGATAATACTAAATCTAACCTGTTCTCTAAATAGGGACCCGGGTTTCCCAGCTGCCGCAGCCAGCCTTTCCATGGCTTGTCGTGAATTCATCATCGGGCCAAACTCTCGAGAGGAAAGTGAAGTTGGTGGAGAGTATGCATGAACTTCTGAGGGTAAACGAGAGGAGTCAGGACCTCGTCTTTCCAACGAACCATCTGGCCTAACAAAGATCGATTTGCCGATCGGCGAGCCGCCTTTACTAATAGGCAAGGATGATGCCATCCGACTTAGTAATTCTCGATGCGAAGGCTCCGAGGCTCGAATCACTTCTCCGCGTCGGTGCATTTCCAACTCGTGTAAAGCAACCATCCGAGGGTCAATTCGGGGATCCAATCGACCAGGAAACCCAGTAGGGAGGAAGGCTCTTTCTGGATACAACTTATGACGCAAAGAGGGCGAAACCTCAGACGGCATCCTAGGTCTACTGCTCTCTTCACCACCACGGAGAAGCAACAGGTCATCCGCGCGGTCTCTTTCAGACGCGGCTATCCTGGCGCTGTCCTTGTCTCTCAGTTCTAATCTTGGATCTTTGTCTTTGATCTGAAGAAGATCCGAACTCCGGCTTCTAGTCTTTTGTTCCTCCAACTGCTCAAGGCGAAGCCTACGTTCCATTTCCGGGCTGACTTGTTCTCTACCGCGTTTCTCATCTCTGCTAACAGTTTCTCTCGTTTTTTCAACTTGCATCCTTTTATCTTCAATGAATCTGATACCTGTGTTCATAATACTGGAATGTGACGGTTTCAAGTGGGATGCCTCCAAATCTCGTTCTCGAGCCGTTGAGGGCTCTATTCCACGAGGGCTGACAATTTCAACGCCCTCCGATATCTTTCCAGCGTATATCGATGATTCCTTTGTTGACGGAACTCTTAAAAATGGTGAGCTATACCTTCGATTCAGAAAAATTTCTTCCCGTCTCTGTCTTTCAGATGACAATCTCAAGTCTGCTTCTTCTACTGGTCGCAGACGTGGTGGCCCGGGTTTGAGGAAGTCATTCATGATGGCCCCAGGCTCCCTGTCCTCAACCAAACGCCTGAGTGAAAGTATCTGGTCGCGCTTATCCACAGGAGACATTGATCCTGACCTGTGGCCGCGTCCAGGAGAAAGCAAGCTTGGTTCTGTGGAATGCGGCGGAGTAAGCTTAGCAGGTCCACGAGCGGATGAAGGAAGGCCAGGAGGTACAAACTCCCCTAAGAGTGGCTTGGGCTTCAATCCCTCATCGGGTTTCCCCTTTAGCATTTCTTCTTCTCTTCTTCGGTTGAGCTCTGACAACGTGAACTGCTGATGGTGAGGCCTACGTTCATGCAGTGGAGAAAGGTTAGGTACAACCTGTTCCCTGGGGGATCTATCTGGGGACTTCTGCAGTTGACGAGGTGAAAGCAAGATATCAGCTTCATAGCGCCTCGCTTTTTCGTCGTGTAAAGCTTCAAGTTCTTTTAAGGACGCTGGTGAATGCTTGCCAATTTGCTGAAGGTGTGATAACATCAATGGAGGTCGTTTTCCAGGCACATGCGCAATAGGTTTAACCACTTTAGGCGTTTGGAGGGTATGCTTCTCTCCAAGAGGATCTCTACCAGGGGGAGACTGGCTAGATCCTTTGTCAAACTCGCGTCTCTCGCGCGACATAACCGCGGACAAATGGTCATGGTTGTTGTGATGTCCAAAGCTGTGCACAGGACCATGATGACCAGGGATATCTAGAATTCCAGGTGGGATGCCTCTCGGATTGTTTCCATGGAAAGGACAGTTAACGTCCCGTTTGCAAGGTATTCCAGAGTTCATGTTACCGTGCATATGGTGTCCACAGTTGGCAGCAGAATACCGCCCTCCTTGGGACAGGTGACTTCCAAACATGCTGGGTCGAGGGACTGGTGCACCATGAGTGAGTAAATGTGGAGTGAAGGTCCTTGGAGAATAACCCTTCACGTGCGGGGATGCAGGACCGAGACCTGGCGTTATCGGTATACCACCATCGTGCATCGACGAGACGACAGGAATCAATATGGCGGCGCGGTGAGGTGGAATGTGCATCGATCGGCTAAATTTTTCCCTGATATTGCCAGGAATTGTGGGATTTACACTACCAAAAGGTTTCTTGGGAGAAGTGAAAGAATTGTGCCTACCAGGTGGTGACGAGCTGGAAGACTTTGCAGGCGATTTTTCTCCGTCCTTGTGGCTCGTTTCATTAAAACTGGAGTTTAGTTCCTCGTTTGCTGTCGAGGCCTTGACACCGTTGGCTGTTTCCTCCTCTTCCCGTCTCTTTTTCTCGTCTTCATCGTCGAGAATCTCAATAGGACTCATAATTTTACGCCGTTGGTCTACTTCATTTGATCCTGACTCGTCATTTTTCTGTTTCTCTAAATTCAAGTCCTTTTTCTCCTGAGGTTCGTTTTCAAGTTCGTTCTCATCCACGATCTTTCTTAGTTTGGGTAGAGGTTCCAGCCCACAAGATTCATTGGACGATAAACTGTGTTTTAACGGCGGGGGAGGAGGTTTACTGACACTTCCAACGCTTGAGTCGGCAGCAAGAGAAGGCTTTAATCGAGGCAATGTTCGGGGCACATTCGGAGGAAAACTTTTTCGCAATAAACCACCATGAAGTTCATTTTGGATACTCTCCTTTGACGGACTCCCTGGATTTTCCTCATCGCTATGTTGTTTGGGCGAAAATGAACCAGTGACTTCAGTTGTTTCAGTAACAGGTTCAACGGGCGAGCTCATTAACTTCTCTATCGGGTTTTCTTTGTCACTAGCGTTAGGTAGCTTTGGCTCATCACCAAACTGGTTCTCGTCCTTGTCTTGGTCGTCGCTAGTGTCACGTGTGTGTTGTATCGTGTCCTCCGCGCAAAGTTTATTCTGCTGTAGCAGGCGCTCCACAAGCCAGTTATGTCGAGGAAGATCCCGAGCGTAACGGTTCTGACTGATAAGATGAGGTGGAGTGGATCTATCCTTCTCTTTTTCCTTTTCTTCGCTCTTTCGTTTGGTTTTCCCGATCCTTTTCTCCTTCCTGCCAGGCTCTTTTTTCCCGTCGTCCTCGACTGGCGAGAGAGCGTTTGTCTCCTGACTGCTATCACAATGATCTGAACCAACAGTTCCCATGGCAACAACTTCTTCGACAGTATTGTTTAAGCAATAACCGTCTTCGTTGGGTGATAACAAGCTAGTTTCATCATCCTTTTCAGCATGACCGTTAAACTCGTTAATTCTGCTGTCATTATCACACGTAGAGGGTGGAGGGCTTGACTCCATTAAATTCTTTAAATTATTAGGTCCCGTTGTGAGGCAGTTACCGACAACTTTTGAACGCGCATTTCCTTCTGTTGTCTCTTTACTCTTGTTCCGCGAAACATCCTCATCGCTTTCTGAATCGAGCTGCTTGATTCGTTTAGTTGTCTTGGCGTCTTTTACTGGTGAACGAACTTTGTTTCCTTTAGACTTTCGCCGAGGATTGGTCAAATTCGACTGAGGAATGGTCTTACTACTTTTCTGCTTTCTCCGTTTCTTTTTCTTAACTTTCTCCCGAGTTACCACCGTTCCAACTTCGGTTTCGCTTAGTTCCCCAGCATCCGACATTCCCTCAATGTTGGAAAGTTCCGATTCGTTGGTGACATTCTCAAGGGAGTTATGCTGCATACTACAGGAGTTGCTCTTGGGAGCTTCTTTTTCCTTAAGTTTGGATCCTTGAATTTCTCTTACATCAGCTTTCTCCACTGCAGCACCGTCTGCTGCCTGCTTGTTTTTACTTTCTTTTTCAAGCCTTTTTTCGGTGGTTTCTGTTGGACACACACTGTCGGTTTTTTTAACGTTAATTTCAAAAGCGGACACTTCAGTATCCTGCAACACACAGTCATTTCTGTTCTTACTGGAGTGCTCACATTGCATGTCGGGCTCTTCCAAGAGCCGCGCGATTTTCGAACTTTTGATACTGCTGTGATCTGTTTCCGCAAATTGCTCCGTACACCTTTCATTGCTTTCACTCGCTTTGTCATCGCAGTTTGGATTTCCATCCTCACTTACACACTCACAAGATTCGTATCCCAGATTTGTAATTAATTCTTCTGCAGAGAAAAGGTCATTTTTTACTAAGGACTCCGCTGGCTCGCATGTTTCCTCCAAACCGTTGCAGATGGATTCACTCGCCGAATCAACACCATTTTCGACCGGGCTTAAGGCTTTATTCATAACTGGGCTTCCATCATTTGTCTTCAGTTCCTTCGTGGAATCTTTCTCACCATCGCTAAATGTAAGCTCATCGTCCGTAACATTCTCGAACTTTAGCGGTTCCAGTTCAGGTCTAACATCGGAGTTAGTCACGCTATCTGCACCATACTTAACTTCATCCGAAGAAAACCTGTTTGTGTACCGCATTCCCTTCACCTCCACTTTGCTTTCGTTGATAAACTCAATATCTGTCATTTCCTGCACTGATTCCTTGCGTAAGAAACGATCAAAAAGAGATTCTCGCTCCACTGGAAGCTTACAAACCGTATCACTGCCATCCTTCTGTGCTGGGAGCTTTTGTCCATGTTCATTATTGTACTCGGGCGAATACTCTCCATAACAACGCTCGTACATGGAAGGACTTCGCTCTCTGTCCCCCTCATTACACAATTCCACGTTTACGTTTTCCTTGCACACATCCTCATCATCCATATCGGCTACTCTATCGGCATCAACATTTTCTTTCCTGTTCTCAAACATGTCAGAGTATTTCTTGCTTAGTTGCTCGCGTTGAAGAAGTTCTGCACGAGCAATATCTTCACTGAGAAGTCTCTTTTGACGCGCTAAATCCTGAGTTAGTCTTTGTTTTTCCCGTGGCGCGTCCCGTCTGTGTGAAACAACTTTAGATCCTTTACTTTCGTCCACTTGCGGATATTTTTTGGACTCCCTGGTCGGAGATAATTTTCTGGCCTCGGAATCTTCTCCGAGACGACGTACAGGGGATCCATATCGCCCCGAATGGCGCGAAACATCGTTTCCATGTCTCTGATAATTATGTGAACTTTTACGTTGGGGATTTAAATCTAACTCAGAGTTACGATCAGAATAGTGATCGCGATCACGAACACCCGGGCGACCTGAGGGTCTTCCTGTCCCGCGACCACGTTTATCCCCAGTAGATTTAGATTTGTGGCCGAACGCAGGCTTTCCTCGCGGCTTAGAACCGTCTCGTTGATGCATGTGCGAAGACAAGTAATAACTCGACATATCGCGTGAGGTTATGACCTCACTCCCCTTCTCTCTTGGCAAATCCTTTTCGTCTTCTGTAGAATTTCCTGAACTTATGTAAGATTCTCCCGTCTTGAGCTGAAAAAATAAAAGGGAAAATGATTAGACGCAACGTTTAAAACGAAATGACTATTCAGCGACTGATTGCTGAGTCACTGTAAACAAGTATCCAGTGAGACTAACAAAATAATAACTGAACATACTTGGTTCAATGAGCGTGCTTTTGCGGTGATAAAAATTATTAGCGAGAGGCATATCAATGTTCAGTATCTTAGAAAGACTGTTTCCTGCCAATGGAGTCTGAATATTCCGATTAAATCAACTCAGCAAAAAGCCCGTTTCAGAGGCTACACTGACCAAGTTCCAGAGCAAAACACAGTGAAGATTAAGTATTTTGGAAACAAAACTATTTAACTCACGACTACCTCTATCAGTAATGGCAGCTTTCAATATCTCCACATGTTTGACTCCTTAAGCAATATTTTTCAAGAGCTACTTAAAACCCACATTATCAGTATTTTAGAGTTCGTCTGATATCTTCTTACCGGCGCCAAATGAAACAGAGAAGAAAACTTCAAACATCAACAAAGAGTGTCATGACACTACAATCGACCCTAAAACTTTAGAATAACATTGCAAAAAAGTTCAAAGTCTACACATCAACAGAAAAGCCAGTCAAACTCAAAAAACTTTGTTCAAATTGTGTAATAACAGGATCAGAGGCATCTAATGTTAACACCAAGTAACTCAGTTTTGTTTACGCCAAAAAAAAAAACATACAATACTGTTTCGATTCGGTGCAACAATACTACAAATACAATAAGCAGATATTAACCTCTCAGGCACTTATTTATCAACAATACCGCGATATTCAGCAACGTGGTGAGCTCGATATTGGCCCGACCGTGTGATGAGATATACTATCCTTCGGAGATAAATCACTTATCCGACTCAAGGTGCTGTGTTGTGCCTTGCGTTTTCCTTGAATAGCTACAGAGTATTCGTTAAACAGGTTTACAAGTAAAACGTGCTTTCAACTCGAGAACTTCGGGCAGATGTCATTTCTTTCAGCAAATGACTGCAACAAATAAGGCCTTAAAAGGTGCAACCTGACGCGCGCAGCTGTGACCAGTCGCTCAGTGTATAAAAAGACAATAGAACAGCAAGTATCAATCTTCTTTGTATATCACCGCATATCTTGTAAGAAGAGTGAAAAATAAAAGAAAACAAAAAAATACTTGAAACAACAGGAATTAACGATTTTCACCTCATACCGTCAAAGCTAAAACCACTCCTAGAAGGACTTAATAGCATCACGTTTGAGGTCAAATAATGAATTGTTGTAGATGTATCAGCATTCCTTTGTACTGTGGTTTAAAGTTTTATTGCATCATACCAATTTTTTTTTTCACTCTTGACTCTATAATTTGAGAAAAATGACAGCCTAAACAAAAGTGGCGCTGCATTTTTCATTTAAAATCATAACCGCAAAAAGATAGCCCGAATGTTCCTCGATTACAGCGTTGCTTTGCAAGTATTAAATATTGATGTTCTTCCGGGACGTGTAGGCCTTCCAATTACGACATCGCTTTATTTCAAAAAATTTAAAATACTTGAGGTTAAAGGTGACCATTTTATTAGTTGAAGCTTAGACGGTGGTGGTTATAGACTTCTTTCGCATTTGATTTTAGACCCGGGCCGCAAGGAAACAGCACAACAGGAAACTCTTAATCTGCTCAAATTTTAACCTTTGCAACGTGTCATGTAATTCAGCGCTGAAGGAACTACAAACACGCGGTAGAGCTGAAGCTAAATTTACCATGAGTTAATATATGCTGCCGTATTGTCTATCAGTTTGTTCGTGTTATTTTTAAATGCCTCTTGTCGATTTCCTGTATGAAGGATGTTTTGAGACGCTTAGGCACGCACGCGAATATCGCACTATATAATTCCTTTTTCACTGGTATTTGGTCAGTTCTGAATAGACAGAAACTGAAATAATTTAACGTAGACAGCCACGATAACTAAAGGAAAACATAATGGAAAAAATATATGAAAATATTCACGCAAAACACACTTGCAACTATTTATTTGAATTGAACACAAATACGTGACCTTGTTTACCTCACCCATGACTGAAATAAATCCACTAGACAATTACGTTTGCCGTCTCCGGGTAAAGCCCTAGAGTACATGTAGGTTCATCATTTAAAAGAAAACTGCTAAGCAGAATGGTTGTTTGAAATTGTTTAACAGCGTCCTTACTATTTGGCTCTCTAGTCGAGACATATCCTACGTGTATACATGTAGTGTGTCAACCGGGCTCCTGCCAACGGTTATTCAAATCAACCCAGCGCAAAGCTAAGACCGCAGCTCTTTCCTTTGCGTTGAACGAAGAGGTTCTAACGAGTCTGCGAATGAAATACTAAATTATGAAATCTCCTCAGTTGAAGTTTACTAGCATTTTTGCTTATAAATTGTAACAAGAAAATATTACATCCGATTTTTACCTTCAGTGGTACTGAGTGATGGTTTAAAAATGTAGAATGAAAAAAGTGTGATCGAACTTACTTCACGTTACGGGTATGGAGTGAATTTTAGCCTCTAGTGACTCGACTTCGGCCAAAACGAGCCCATCCGCATCATTCCACTCATCCTTTTCAAAACTTGATTTCCAGAGTGTTTTCCGAGTACACGTGACTTGATCACGTTTCGTGCCGAACTTAACAGAAAGAAAAAAATTCCAGGAGTGGCGGGCCGTTTGTACAGCAAATCAGTAAGAACATTAGCTACGGATTAATGTTTAAGATTTGTAGATATCCCTGAAAGTCAAATTAGATTTTCGTGACGTACGAACTGAAATGTTACTTAGAGATCAGAGCAGTTTTAATAACGCACCTAAAAAATGATCTTTAGTCGATACAAAGAGAGCCTGGAGGCTCCCTTGTAACATCTCTGACTCCGATGACATCCGCCAGTCTTAAATGGATCACACCCGATAAGCGTTTTAGGCACAAATTAAGGCGCTCATTATGTATAACATTATGAATAACAATACTTCCATTGACCTGCTGAGGTTTTTCCAACCGCCTCAGAGTACAAGAGAGAGTCTTGGCATCAGTCTGTTTCCTCTTCGTACAATGCAATGGCGCAAAACTTTGAAAGTACTTCTGAGGTTCTTTGAAAAGTACCTTTTATGGTCTTGACCAGTCTAGACCTACAGTTTTACAAGCTTCCTTCATACTTAATCATTTGTGACTTTTTAACCCTAGTTCGACTTCCACGTAAAACCGTTTTGTTGAGTTAATGGTAGGAACACTGAAGGAAAATAAAACTAGACGTACAGTTTTACAAGCTTCCTTCATACTTAGTCATTTGTGACTTTTTAACCCTAGTTCGACTTCCGCGTAAAACAGTTTTGTTGAGTTAATGGTAGGAACACCGAAGGAAAATAAAAGATCACTGCCACTGTGAGTTCAAGGGAAAAGGCATCACCACAGTGTCATACGGTACTCAAACCACCGATTTTTGTAAACTGGAAAACAGTAGTTTTTGCAGAATTGCGATATCGTAAATAGCGACGTAAAAATAGATAAATGAATAAAATACGGCTGTCAACACCTTACAAGGGCTAGCTAGGATTCACAACATCGAACTGCTGAATAAAAAAGCAATCTTTACTGAATTTTGTTTCTACCATATTCTTAAGCATAAATAAAGAGGAAACCGCCCTCATCCACGTCACGTTTTAAAACTCAAGCAGTTACTTTATCTAATATAATCTCTTGTATTGTAATGTGCTTCCTTAGTTTACCATGCTTCGTACTGTTGTCAGTCATTGCTTTTGATAATACGGAGCGTCTGTCAATAAAACCGGATGAAAGCCCAGCAAAACCGAAACAGCTATCAAGTTGTTACAGTTGGTTTCCAAAAACATTGTAAAAATACAGAAATTAATTAGAAAAACCAAAGGAAACAAAACAACAATTAAGGGTTTTCATTACTCAAGCTGTGGAGCTATCTGTTACGAAGAACAAAGAGAAGGTTCTATACTAGTCCTTCTGTTCCCTCAAGGGCCAAATATTCCACCTATATAAAAACATATCGGATATTATTATAGGACATCGGACAAACTAAAAGCACCATATGAAAGTTGTACTAGCGAACTTCGTCTAAATGTTTAAATATAAGGGGTTAAACATAAAGCGAAAGAAAGACAGGAAATTTTAAGTTTGGTAACGGAACGAGAACAATGTAATGAACCTCGCGGTTTGAACCTGCGCAGGAATGGGCTCCTGACGGCATCCCTAGGCGTGAGCGCCAGTGCCTAATTAGCTAAGATGAGCCATTGGGTTTATGTGACACAAGTCAAATTTCCAAACCTTTTAGGGAGGAAAAGAGAAGTCGAGATTTTTTTGCCCTCATCTCGTGACAAGAAGTTAATTACAGCTTCTTTTTTTTTTTCAATCACAACTAAATTTTTTGCGGCCAAAGGTCTAAACATTTTTCGTTCTCGTTTTTTGCAAAATCTCATCGAGGACGATAACATACCATATGAAAATGAATATGTAAAATAGTTATCGGATGTAAACACTTTTTTCTTTTTCTCAAATGAACAAGTATCACAACTGTGTCAATGCTTTGCATCCATTTAAAACGTGTCAAATGTCTAGGAAAGTGGCGCCGATAAGTCTGCTTGTACCCATTAACGTTTTACTTTCCTCCATAACATAAGCAAACAACAAAAAAAAATGATGCTTGGGTATCCACCTATTTAAAGAGCAAATGATAACCTTCTACATGAAGGACTATTCTTAATTTGTCGCAATTGTGTGTTTAGCGTATACCTTCCCAGAGTCAAAAAAGTGAAAAGCAAATGTATTTTGCGAAAGTCTTGCCAAAGATTCTGCTGAGCTTAGCTTTTCAGTTATTTTAAAGGCCACTCGTTAAAAAGTGTAATACATGTTACATGTTTCTTTAATTTACTTTGAGGTTGAAACATAAAGGGGTTAAAAATCTTATAACTAGATGAGTTTTTGTTGACCAGTGATAACCTGACGTAAATCAGTATAACTCAGAAGAAGCTCTTTTGTATTCAATGCTTGTAAATTCACTTGATGATTAAGTACAAAAGTTTTTCCATCGAACATGAACAGGAGTTTTGGGAAAAAAAAAAAGTGGTTGTCTATATATCTTGCTCTATCATTAACTTAAAATATTAGAGATAGATATCTGATATTAGCGATATGAGATACTAGATATTAGAGCCAGCATTATTTGGTGAATTAACTCAATTAAGAAGGGTCATAAAAGTTTAAGAGGGTTAACAACGCCACTCCCTCACAAAGTGGCTAAATACATGGAATTATAAATGCACCCTAACGAAGGCCATAGACAACATTACGCATATTGATAACAAAAGTCTTGTAAAATCGAAACTCTGTCAGACACATATAATACACAAGTAATAATAGTAATACTGATAATGGTGATGATGATAATAATAATAATAATAATTATAATAATAATAATAATAATAATAATAATAATGATATTAGTAACGGCAATTGAACGGGGCCAGAAAGACTGTGGCTATATGAACATGTTATCATCATAGAAAGATTCAATCACAAAAAGAGAAAGCGCTGGCAATAAAAGCAAACTTAACTGACACTCGGGAGCTACACGTCTGTTACGGTGCCGGATTTACTGTGAATAGGCAAGCCATTGGGCTGCAATTATTTTTAACAATTTTTAACAGCTTTTGCTGACGTGAGGTAATACACAGCAGGTTCAACTTCAACCTTTTTCGATTAAGCGATTATCAGAACAAAAAAGTAAGGCATCAAAATCATTTAAAGTAAACTTATACTTTTGTGAGAGTTACAACGTCGGCTGTTCGCAAGGATTCCTACATACAAAAATTAATATGGAACTCTCCTCTGAAAGTAGTTGTTGGAGATATCTCCCCATGTTGTAATAAGCCTAACGTTATCATACCTGCCTCGACTAGTTTCAACTATTTGTGGGTAGCAACTATTCAAATTGTAAATATCTGTTTCTAAATAAAGTGTGTTGTTGTTGAAATTACACGGCAGATGATCTCCTATCTACTACGTTATGATCATTTTTCTCTGTCTTTGTTATTCTGAGCAGGAGTTAACCGGTAGATAGGTGGTTTAATTGTTATATTAGCATAAAAACACAATCATGGACATATTTTGGCGTTTTTTTAAATCATATATGCCTATCCCCTCCCCCCTCACAAACAAGGTTTACTTTGTATAGGGTGGGGGAGGAGGAACTGCGTGGAATTTATAAAGGTGGCTCTGCTTTAAGAAGGTCTCCTCCAAATTACAGGATATTACAAATTTTGCACATTTTTCCGTAGTGAGGATTTTGTCGTTGATTGTAGCGAGGCATTTGTTCACCACTAAACAAAAAACGCAACCCTACCAACGGAACCTAACACATTCCCCTAAAACCTGATGTTTACGCACATAAGCAAAGCAAGAGGTATCAATAAACAGTTGGTTCACTGTTGTTGAACTGGACGTAGTCTATAAACAGCGGTTTGCTATTTTAAGCTTTACACCTTAACAAGCTGAACAGGAAGACTGCACAGATGTGTGGTTAATCTCACACCAACAAAACAAATTTCATGTCTAATCTCCATATTGTAACGGAAAGAAATTATTTTTTGAAATTTGTCAACAATGCTGCTCGAGATGATCCTTTTCATTTTTGTCGCAAAAAGAGCTGTTTCGGATTTGTTTTTTCTTCGGGAGAATATTAAATATCCGGACTCACGCGCCAGTTCCCTATATACACTCCTCTGCAAATATATTGGGATGGGATTTCCTCAGTCATTCGAGCCACAGTTAGCATAAATTAAGTAACAAATATAACCCAGTAAGCTTTACCGTGTGAAGTCTTGTCTTTCTAACTCCTTTTCTCGTGGATTTACTCTCAAATGGATTTTCCAAATAAGGACAAAATGCTCCTATTGAACAATACACACACATCCAAGGCGCATCAAACTCAAGAGCGGTCGCGGGGATCGCTGGGTCGTGACAATGTTGATGATATCCTGAAAATAAAAGAGTAGAATTTACTGCAATTGAATTTGAGCCGCTATTATTTAAGGGGTAATTTACCGCCAACTACTTCACTAATCTGCCGGTGTTAGCAGTAATTTTAGTCTGTACAGGCGCCAAAAGCTCAAGATGAATAAGAAAATTAAATGGCCACAAAATTAATTCGCATCTAGTCGATAATACTCAATCATATATATCTTCAAAATTGTTAAATAAGCGTCGGACGAAAATGCAGTACCCACGAGGCTAAATCGTTCAAAACGCTGTACCACTGCACTTGACATCAACGGAGAAACAATCGCGGGCCACTTTACAGCGAAAAATGATAAAAAGAATGTAACATGAAAAATCCCCAACAAGTAGGGAACGTCGAAAGTATATTCTCACTTCCTAAAAGTTAACAGTGCTCTGCTAGCGATGCAAATTCGATCGTCAAGATTAGTGGTGACTAGTCGCTGTTAGTCGGTGCCATTTGTCCCACACAAGCACCTGCCCATAACAGACAGTCATCGTAAACACCTCACTGCCGCCATCTTGACTGAGCAAATTTTCAAATATAGGCGCATTCACGCTATACTTAAGTTACGCTCGCCATGAGGTGTTTACCTACCGTCAGCAAGAAACGGGAAAGAAGTCACTTATATATATCACATTTTATCTACGAACCACAGAAAAAAACAACGAAACGCCCTAACCCACGTGTGCGAAAAAAATATAATATTCGCGGATTTAGTGCGGGCTTGTTAAATATCATTTTCTCTGCAGCATTTTTGAGCGGGTGTTTTTGAAGATCTAGGGTATCGAACCGCGGTTTCGCTTGGAGAGTGTAAAAAATGGCGAGAAAAACGATAAAGAGCGACAAATTAATGCGAATGGAGAAAATGTTATCGACAACTCTTTTTGAAATAATTAAAAATACAGAACATCAGTCAACAACGAAGCTTGACTTACTCGATTTTCGAAGAGATGTACAGTTTTAAAATGGGTGAAAATGTCTTGCTTTCATTTCCCCAGCACGCGAAAAGAAACTGACTTGCTGTTTGTAGAAGACTTGCAAAGAAGGCGAAGCGCGCGTCTTGACTACGAGAACAAAACTCTAGCTACCACTGGACAGTACAGCAGCTGAAGAAACAGCAGACCAACTTTCGCTTGAACATAATTTCGTTCAATTAATGGCCATTTGCAGAACAATGGCCGAGTTCGATCTAAGTAAACAGCGGCAATTATTCGAAAAGTGAAGTGTTTACTAGAGGAACAGATAAAATAAGGGGAAAGAAAGCAGGCTGCTTATGAGCTGTCAAGGAAGCGAGGAATTCTTGGTAATAAGCTGGAAACACGTCAACACACACAACTGAACCAATCACCATCACCTGTGTTTGTATGTCTCTGTCAGGTGTATACTCACAGCTCACAGAACAACTGAAATACAGGAAATTGGTCGGGAAACTCGTTTCCGTTGTGTGGCAGTCGACGCTATACAAGTGCAAAATTTAATTCGACCTTTAGTGGTCTTACGGTTGATCTCCAGCGCGAGTAATTTGAAGGAGTTCGTTTTGTACTGAAAAGGGTTGATCAGCGATCAAACAAGGGCTCGAGTTGGTAGAGAAACTTTCAAAAGCTAATGTACTGTCCATCACGAACGGACAAACAAAACAAACTTAACGAAGTCTAACGAAAACTTATTTGGGAAAGATTTATCCCACTTAAAATAGTACATCAGTCACTCTTCGTCCACAAAAATCGTTCTGCTCTACCGGCCATTTTAGACAGCTTCCGTTCAAGTACGGATATCACTGTGATGACGGATAACCCTTAAACAAAAGCCAAAAAAAATGTAAATGTTGAAAACTAAATAACACAATAGTTGCCAAGAAATCCTACAATTTGCCCGACAAAAAAATCAAGTCATTGCAAGCGACGTTTGCAAACGCTAATAATTTTAAAAACTGTAGTTGCGCGCGAGCTCCGTATTCATAGCCGGAAGAGGACCTACTTTCGAGCCATATTGAAAGTAACTCTCGCACGGATTCACGGAACAAGAAACTCCATCATAGAATGCTAGCTGATTCAGGAAGGAATCCCACTGGGCTTTTGTTCATGGAGATCAGAGCGTCTCTTGACAAGGAAAGACTAGCGATAACTGGGACAATAGGAACACACTTCACAATGACACAGCTCAACATTGATTCAGCACCATCTGCCTTCACTTCTGTGCAACCTCTACGCTTTTGTTTGTTTTCCACAAAGAAGGAGCAAAATTGAAAAAGTCTTTTCCTTGATTAGGCACAAACAAAGTGAAGCCAGAGGGTCTGTTCACATAAAGTTCATACAACCGTTTCACCTGTTCTGCAAGTGCCATTTATTTCCGCCACTAAGAGAGCGCGCTGTCAACTGTTTTGACAAAGGTAATAAATATTTCCCTACACTGGCGACTAAGTCAACTTTACACCGAATGACAAGCGAGCAAAGACTCTTCCACTTTTAACGCACATTTTTAACTTTTAAAAAATTTAATTGCCCTATCTGAAAAAAATTGTACAGTATGGTCTTAATGGACGGTGAATCTGGGCGAAAAATAAGTTGGAATGAAATAAAAACGTGAAAAAATTAGATGATATTCATGACCGATCAAATGTCATCAGCAAATATTGAACCAGAAACGGGAAAAGTATATTTCGAGAGTCACAATATGACGACAACCGTAAAAGAAAACTTCTTTTCCTGTTCACTTGTCACAAGCAGTCGGAAAAGCGGAAGACCTGTAATCCGTTTTTCTAAACACCGCAAAAAGATATTGGAAAGAAGGAACCTTGGTATAAGAGTATATCAAGAGGCAGGCGATTAAACGAGTACAGTTACAATATAGTTAGAAGCATAAATTCCGCACCACTACGAAATCTAGCATTTCTTTCTACGTTACTTTTCTTGTTAAGGTTTACGCGCCGCGGCCCTTGACCAAAATAAAATACCATGAATCAACAGCGATCTAAAAGTATTGAAAACATGCATGGGAACATTTTAACAAATCGCTTGAGGTTCACTCCGTTCCTGAAAAGACACAATAACTGACTAAATTCAGTCGTTCCTCTTATAGCGAGGAGACCTGAAATATCATGCGCTATATTTTCACTCGACATGGTGCTTTCCGCTTAATTACTCCAGTTTGCCGGGCTTTCGAAAGTTTACAACCGACATAAAAAGTAACTAAAGTAACGAGAAAATCACGAAATAAGTTTGTGTTTAATAAAAACAAAAATACTACTACTACTAATAATAATAATAAATTATTATTAACATTAATATTAATAATAATAACTATAAATAGAATCATTAGTCTTAGCGATCTGACAAACAATTTACGTGCAAATTCCGTTCTTTATGAGGAAGGAAAACCTTAGAATCCGGAGTAAAAAGAGGAAAAACCTTAGAGCAGGGCCGAGAACCAACATATGGGCATCGCGACCGAGAATCAAACCCAAAACATTGACAGCGATGTCAGAAGCGGTGGGTGGTACAATGGCCTAACTCAGTATCACTGATTCGACTACGCCAACTCTGCTTACCAAATGGAAAAAGACGAAAACGTGACTCCAACATTTTACGAGGGTTTGAGCTTTTTGTTATACCAGTCACGTTCAATACTCACCACTTGTCAAGTCGTGAAATGAAGTGGGAACCACGTAAGAGCGTTACGAATTGTCAAACAATGTTATTACAGTTTGTAGGATCAGTTACAGAAGTATAGCGAGGACAAAGCCGACGATGTTTTGGTCGCGCTCTGATGGGCTGTCAAAAGTCGCGAAAGACGACACTTTGGCGAATAGCAAAGCATGAGTCATAGATCTGGAAACACGTGATATACAGAACCGACTCTAGAAAGGAAAATTCTCACAATGCTATCGAAAGAACAATCTTTACTTATGACTAGATAAAAAGTTCTGAGGTAGGACCATCCCTGGAGTCACGTGTCCCCTTATCTTAACCTTTACCAGATCGCGGTGCCGTCCAAACTATCTGAATGCCTGGAAAAGCCTGCCTAATCTACAACAGCAAAGAGACCTGAGTACCTTTAAGGTTCCTTTCTTCAGTCGCTCACAACGTTTCAAGCACGCAAGAGGATCCTTGATTATCTAGCAACACTGTTACGGAAAACAAACGTTTCCTTTGCCACAGACATATTTTGTGAAAGTAAGATGTTATTATAGTCGAATCAAGTCAAAACAACGAAAAGTCTGCTTCCGAAAAAAATTGAACTACGTTTCCGCGCCAATTGTATGGCCACGCCCTTTAGTTCCACGAGAAATTGTATTTGCCTGGTGTTTCCTCAGACGTTCTTACTAGCCTTTCAACAATAAGGGGAGTATCTGCTACATATTCTCAAAGGCCGATTAGCGGTGCTAATCCAGGATTAAAATTTTGTTCTACTTTTTGTATTTAACTTCCCATACATTGCTTACGGTAACATTTTGTGATATCATTACTGTATCTCAGAGTAAAGGCTCAACAATGCTTTGTAAGCTTAAGTTTCATGTTCTTGGACGAGAAAACCTTGCTTAAAATTTGGCTTAATACTGGGTTAAACTGTACCGAGAGTACTGAAGTCAAAGACAGTCAAACTACTCCAAATGAGCTACCCTTTGGATGGAAAACAGAGAAGCAAAGGTGTCGGAGAACACCATGAAATATGCGCCACTTCGTTTTGAACTCAAGAGGCAGTTTCCAAGCTATGAAGTGACTCAGTATAATATCATTGTTTATGTATTGGGAGGTTCATCTATGAACAAGGCTAAGAGTATAAAGGCACTGATGGGAGAAAGGCCAGGAAGTAAGACACTAAGAAAATGCAGAAAAGTGTTTTCTCACATTCTTTCAGCATTGCAAGATCGTTTAAAATCCTTACATAGCTTTAAACCATTTTTTAGGGGACTTGAAATTTATAATTATCTTATTTTTTAGCAATTTTTAGGGACTTTTTTAACAAATGGCAAAAAAAAATTGAATTTTTTCTTAACATTTTCAATGTATTGTAGGCAGGTTTTAACGTACACGTTAGGGGTCATACATAATGTCTAGATTTTAAGAGTTTTCCAGATTTTAGATATAGCCCACAGGTTATGCAATGCACCCGGTGTGGCTATTTTTTCACTTTAGGGCATTCAGAAGTGTTTACTGCCATAGTAATAAAAAATTAAGGTGAAAAAAATTTATTAAAATCTTATAAAAACTACACACAAAACTTCAGTAAAATATTCAGTCCATATCAATACAAATTTGCGGCAAAACCACTTCACAATTCAAAATTCCAAGAAATCACATAAAGTTATAAGTTAATCTTTCACTTCTTACTTCCTGTTATGCTGATTTTGTGAGGGAATCTTCTGGTAACTGATGTGACTGAGATTCGATTTGTTCAACAAGGGGCTCTGTTACTTTGACTGACGAAGCGTATTTTAAGGGACGGGTTTCCCAGGCCCAGGCCACCCAACCGAACTGGCAGAGCTAGAATATTCCTATCCAGCTGACTACACTTGCGCTCAGTAATCGCAGGAATGAGCATATGAGATATTGCATTCTCTAATGGCTCTAATAGAATGTCAGGCAAAGTTCTTAAAAAGTACTGCCATAGTAATAATAATGGAAACTTTGTTTGTGTTTTTGAATGTACAATTGTTAATCTCGCTACGTATAGGTAATTTACAATCGGCTGCTTGAGATTGAATTATTCGACAAAAAAAAATCAAAATTGCATTAAGTTTGGGCTATCCCGATTCCTACGTCTACAATAAAAGATGTAATATGTTGCTCTAATAGCTACATTTATCATATTTTTGATTATATAATGTTGCTGCTTTTTGTCGATGCCAAATAAAAATACCAATCATAATTATTATTATAATAATAATAATAATTCCCCTTTTACCCTTGGTAGTATTTGTGTGCACAAAGGCTAGAGGGGCAGGGGAAAATGAGTGAAAACAATTAGCCGGAGGCAGACCAATTGGACTAGGGGGCCTCTACATTGCGTGCAGTTTGCAAGTCCAAAGCCCTAACCGCTCCGCCACGCTACATCCGCCAGAGCTTTTCCTCCAAGGCTTTTCAACGCGTATTTCGACAAAACTTTGATTTTCACACGATTATTTGCGTTGCACAGTTTCTTGTAAATTTTGTAACATAGTACACCATCCAGTCCTCCTTACAAATACTGACATGTGTTTAAACCTTCACTAGCAGTGCGCCGCCACACTACCTCACCCACTAACGACAGTTTCCACGAAACAAACTCTACCAGGCAGAATTCCTTCGAAAGCATGGGCAGTTAAAAAGTATACAACCAAAACATTCTACCTCACAGACCTAACAAATTAATGCTGTTTACCTTAATTCCTCTTGGTACATATCCTATACACTACTCTACAAATCATACAAATCAATTCGTGGCAATTGATTGGTAATTGTTAAAATTTGTAAGTGGTTGGTTGAGGTTGAGAATAAAAAAAGAATAGAATGCTACTAAGGTGTCTGAAGACTGACCTTAGTTCGTGACGGCTTAAAAATTCTCCATTTAATTTGAAACAAAAAATACACTTCACCTCTGAGCACACAAAGGGGTTAATGTCTCCTGGTGATAAATGAAAGTCTCTGTTCTTAGCAACGTTGCTTGGTAACGAAACAGGGTCACATGGAATGCAGTTTGCCTTCGACAGTTTTACATCAATTTTAACTGTTAAATAGAATTTCGTCTTTTCTAGGTCCCACTCAGATACTACTAAAGATTTATAAAGTTACATTTTACCTTATATTTTAGATTATAGTTGCAAAATATGGGCATCTGGCACTAAGAAAAACTCAGATTTTTATAGAAAGGTTACAAAATAAAGCTATGAGAAGGGCAAACCTTTTTGGCCTGCACACAAACGATTGGAGACAAACTAGAACTTATAACGTTACCCAGTAGGCCAAGATATATTTGCCTACAGCTGGTGTTTAGAATCATTAACAACTAGCGCTGTACAACGCAAATGTTTAGAGTTAGAGTGTTAGCAATCTAAGAGATGCACGCGAGAAATTCATTTCCCTTGAGTAAAATCTGCTATAGGCCAGTCTTCATTCATATTCACAGCATGAATAGAGACACAACTTACCTAAAGAACTACCGGCACGGGAATTTCATGTAAATTTAAGAACTTCAAGTCAAAACCATCATTGCGTGCGATGTTGCACGGCTTGCATAGTTTATAGTTGTGCATACTCTTCTCCTATTCGTTATCTTCGTACATTTGTAACTTTGATAGATTTTAATTACTTCACTTAGATTTATAGCAGGTGCTGATTATTTTTAAATTTACCTGATCTATGTTTTTTTTACAGTTTGAGGAAAGTATTTATTATTGATTATCAATATTCTCAAGATAAGCATTTACTGTAAACGTCGACAATTATTCAGCAATATCAGACTTAAGACATTAAGATAAAGCTAAGATATACCTACATATCCAAAAAGCAACAACTTTTCAATTGGCCTCGTATTTCATGAGCGGGTAACATTCAGTTCGCTTGCACGTATGGCCGCGACACAGTGGGTATACAACGTGATAAGACAAGTTATAATGATATCTACCAGTTTTCGTACGCCACATAATGTCGGAGATTTTGTACAAATAGCACCGGGTCAGCTGTCATATTGTTTCTAGAGCTGAATGCTTAAGCTCATGGCTGGCAAGGGTTGCGGGAGATAATTGCCTTACGTAGAGTAGACTCAGCACGGATTTCATCGGCAGCTGCAGGGATGGAGTTTTCTCCCATCTTACGACTTACTATTGACCTACTAACTCTTCTGAACTACACAAACTGTAAATATTCACGCAAATACACGCACAACACTAAAAGAGCATAATGACGACTTGAATAATTTTCAAGAAAGGCGTAAAGGCTACAAAATAATGGTCTAAATCAGCCAATCTAATAAAGGCCTAAAAACCAGCCTACCTTTGAGGCATCCACCGTGCTCTCTGGGCGCTTTTTAAATCAGCTAAGCCCCGCGATATCTCAGCAACTTAAAACAATGATCGAAAGCAGCCACAACAGTGTGCTTGTGTGTGAGAACTAATGTATAATTATAACACGGGACGGATTTCCATGCCAACCAGACCGCTTCGAAAGAACTTTAATTTTCCTCAATATGTGTGCACGCATACTGCTGCCGTTATTTGGTAAAAAAGGGCTTTTGTTTCAAGCGACAGTGATCACATAACAAGAAGACGAATTGTATCAATGCTTTGTCAGGGTGGTCTTTTGTGCAGGTACACAGGGCGGTTTTGAATGGAAAACAAGTTCGCTTGTTATTCGAAGTACAATAATTCACCCGAAAATGAGTCGTAGAATAACAGTCAGAGATCAAAAACCGGTTTGTGCGCAAAAATCGTTACGGGAGCGTGGGAAAGCAAAGGAAAATAGTTAAACCCAAGCAATCATTGTATTTATAACCTTAAGCCTTAGTAGGGAAGATGATGGCCCCCAAAATCTTGAAAATAAAGAGTGAAAAATTCGCATGTAAATAGCCAACTGTTGTGTTGAGATCCCGCTAAAATTTTGTTCCCCGAGTTCCGTGTTCAGCTTGCTGTACACCTATGTTAAACATCTTAAAAGCTTCACTCATTTTTTAAGACACTTCATTGAGCGTCTGATTATCAAAAGCACGTCCCCATTCTCACTTGCTTTAACGGTGGTTTAAACGTTCTAGGCTATTTATCTCTGAAAAATGAATACTGGCCCAAGACAATGATCGGCTGTTAATATCTGCCATACTCAGTAGTCCATATTACACAACAGTAACATGCCTGAGGGTTATTATACTCATTGGCAAACCTCCAGTCGGTATCTCTTTTGCTTTAATACCTTCCTTAATTCATTACAGTATTTTCCTCCGGCACATCTATCAGTCGCAGGAAATGGACTTTTAAATTTCCAATATTGTTGTAAAATTAAATAGACAACAATTTTCTTTCGTCTTTTAATCTCTTATAGAACATATAGAAATGACAAAAGAATGTTTAAAATTTTTTCGGGGAAACCTCGAGACAAAGCGAGTGGTTTCTCTGCTAAGTTTTGAACATTTTGACGTCATTTTTTATGAAGAATATAAACAATAAAAATTGTCTTTTTGAACACATTTAAACAGTTTTAATAGTCTGTTAGACCGTTTCCACGGACCGAGAGGTGAGCATGCGATCAATGACTGACCTTCTAAAAATAAATTGAGTAACAATTCAACTTGGCATCTGCCTAAACTTAGTTACGATGTTCAGTTGTGACTATATCACGTGGGTTTTAATCCCTCTGCTATTAGACTAACTACACCAGCCTGCCCGAATCCCGGAGAATATAAAGTGTGTAGCCGGCGGTTTTTTCGGTGTGATTTTCGTTTTTGGTTAGAATTTATAAGGACGTTCGCAAGGTCAAAGGAGAAAACGATGGGCTTTGTTTAGCGCGGCCGTATCGCTTACCGTACGAAACACAAAACAAAAACCACATACAATAAAAACCGCCAACTACGCAGGCTGTATAGTGTACGGCTCCTCTTGAGCATACGACACGCGCGCGCATCACTACCATGAAACAGCAAACGGCGAGTTTAAATAGCGCGGAAAAAATTTACAAGTATCTGAAAAATACACAACCAGCTAAAAACGCTAAGTAGCCAGCGAAGAAAGCTTTGTTGCTGTAAGTAGGCGTCAGGAAGGAGAATTTATGTGTTCAAAGACTGGCACTTTCTAATACTACTGAAACGAGCGTGTCTCGTTTGCGTGGCAGGGCGCGATTTCTTCCCAAGAAGGAAGTTAGGTGTTTACATCAAACGCTTTACTATTCCTCTTGGAACACTTTGTTATCCTCAGATTTGTGGCCTACAAAGGTTGCCGCTTAGACGTAGAAATGTTCATTACGAATGCTACGCAAAAAAAGGGAATATTTACCAGAACAAGGTTTGCACAGTTGGTAAACACTCACAGTAGAAAGGGCAGCTGTACACATAAATAGCCCTGAACTACTGAAAAACCCATGTTCTAGCTAATTTACGAATTTGACAAACCCATACAGCAGTTGACTTTTATCCTGCCCCCGCTTCTTTAAAAAAAAGGCCGGCACTGCTCAATTCTACAAAGCGCGAACGCTTTGGTTGATGTTTTGAGTAAAGGGTGACGCTTTCAAAATTTAATGTTAGTCTGACTGCCGCACCTATCTCGGCCGGTGACACCAAATGGAACATGTTGCTGTGTATTAACCTTGAACTCAAATCCAATGCGACGACTCACGAGCGTGATTATGTCAGAAAAACAGTTAGCAATAGGTTGCTTGATTTTCTTAATGCTCTTTATGACAGAACATCGAATAAAACAAAATAAACGAAGAAAGTGAAATTAGAATTCAGTTTCATCATCATCATCATCGCTACTTACAGTCTTGCAGAAGGGTTTTACTGGTCCAAGTCATTTCAATGATAATTGCATCTGAATTTAACAGAGCTGGTATCGAACCATTTTGAAGCTGATAGCTTCAATACTGATTTTAAATTAAACACGGTACATGGCTGCCTGGCCAAATATAAAGTGGAAGATGTAGTTACAATCAAAGGCCTTTAAAAGCTATCAATTATCCAGCTAGGTTAGAAGTCATGAATGCATACATATAGATACTCATAGTAGACTGAAAGATTGTAGAGTCCATTATGTGATGTTATCAAACATTTCTACCTCAGACATAAGGACAGAAAAGCAATGCATGGGGTGGCAATTTTCTAAAGTTATAATCTACATCATGAGAAACAACACAGGAGAATGGTGATCTACTAAATGCAGCAGAAGGTCAGGATCTTAAGATAATTATAAAGAGGGGCCTTTCTCTCTAACTGAAACAACATATCTCGGCACCTATGCCTTGTAAGCCTTGGTTTTTATTGGTCACAAAGTTAGGGTGCCCGTACCTCTCCCATAGATCTACCAGTGGGTTGAAACAATGCATTATCATCCTATCCCAGGACACCAATGCTCCAGTTGGAGTCGTTCAATGAGCAAAGGACAGTCAGTGCAGTATGAAGACACCTATGTGAAGACACCCATCCCTATATTCTTTTGCATCAGTACCTGATACATTATAGGTGAACACAGGAATGGGGGTGGGACTAACGTATATGAACATATGCATGGCTTACATGGCTCTATGTAAGAAAAGACAGTTTCAGCCTTGCCCGTCCATAAGCTTTTTTAAGGTTCACATATTCCTAGTACAATAACATGAAATTACCATCCATATTTTTAATACCACTTTAGATATGGTCAGCACAATACAGACAAATGGCAGTATGTAAAACAAAGTTAAAGAGGCGATATTGTGTACTGTGGAGAATTTAGATGCTGATAATGAAATGTTCATGATCTCAGGCAGTTAAATTAACTCCAATTCAAAATTGCCTTTTTACACAGAATTTCTGACTTAAAGTTTACCCAAATGAATTATCCAAATAACACTTTCCTCTGAAAAATAATGCACAAATGGGTGTACTCCTGTTCTACAGTAATATCCGTATATTGTAGATGAAAACTGCAAGTCATTTCTCATAACAAAGAAAAATGTACACCTTTTTGATAACCAATGGCCACTAAAGACATTTGCAATATAGGTAATTATTACGATCTGGACAATATTAGTGTTTATATATATATGGCGTTGCAAGAAATCCTCTGTTTTTAAATCAATATAATCAATACTAACTCTCAGTTGAGTTTTATTAAATATTTGAAATGGCTGAGCTTTTAAGGATTGCAGAAACTACCCATCAAATACATAAAATCTTATTAACAATAAGGTCAGCCACAAACATAATAGTACTCAGTAATTATTATTTGGTCAGATTTTAATGGCAATGCTAAAATTAAACTGATAACTATTATTTAGCAATGAGAAAGGTTAAAATACACAGTGTTTTTACTGGGGGGGGGAGGTGGTCCAGCAAGTCTAATGGTGTTCTATCAGGAAATGTACAAAAAATGTAAGTAACTTTTTACACTGAGAATTAATATGAAATCTGCAACCTCCTCCCCCACCACCACCCGCCCACCCGCCCCTGAATTCTCGAAAAAAAGGTTACCTGACAATAAATAATTATTATTACAAGCGTAAGCATAAATTTGACAATAAAAAATTAGAGTGAAGATCGTGTCCTATACTAGTGCGTCCCCTGAAAAAATTTAGAGATCCTAAGCATCTTAATAGAAACTTTTATCATAAGAATAAGAGCCTAGAAACAGCCTATTAAGAGAGGGGAACGGAAAAAAGAAAAAGGACAAAAATGATAAGAAGAACAGGTTACAGAGTAAAGGCAAGCTTTTGGTGATACACTATACAGACCTGAGTTCACCTTGTTAGTAAGAGAGACAAAGTGTCTAGCAGACATAATAACAATGCAAAGAAAATTAGAAACACTTAAAACTCCATATGCTCATTGCTCCAAGACAAGTGAGTAGTTCAAGCCTTTGAAGGATTTTGTAGTCTCTTTTTTCCATCTTTTGGTATCACTCATTTTAATGAAGCACTTTACAACAGCATTGCTCACAAGTAAGCCAGAATAAATAGGCAAGCCTCATTCCTATTTCCCATAATAAAAATGTTGATGTATTTATATATTAAGGCTGGCTGGGCCAGTTGCTGAGATCTAAGTTTTTGTACCTGAAATGATGATCAAAAATCATACGGATTCAAAATTTCTAGGTCAACCTACATGTAATATTATTACCAAGAGAAAAATTCTTACAACTTCATTCAGCTTAAAATTACTATTTTTATTCATCGCCGTTGTTTCATTATTTTCCTGTCTTGAATAAGGCAGCAATTTAGTTCCTTTCTAATTCAATTTAATTTTCACTTTATAAATTTATAATGTGAAGCACCTGATAGCTTTTGGATAGGGAACTAAAGAATGTTTAAATATATTATTTATTATCACTAACACACCAGTATTACTGATCTTCACCCAGGTTTTCTTGATGGGATGTTGATCAGCTAACAATCAGTTTTCTAAGGTCTGCAGCAACTCTCTTATTTCAAATTGTTATTCTTATTCTTATCATTATTATTATTGTAGCTATTATTCTTAAAATTATTATATCCCTTGAGTAATTCTGGGCTGGAATTTCTATAAGAATGAAGTACAAAATTCATTCCCCCAACCAACCCAACCTTAGTTACCTCCAGTCATATGGTTTTATTAAAATTTCTCTGGCTAGCACATATAAGTGCTTACTTTACTGCACAAAGTCTATAATTCAATTTTTCCAGTATCTTTAACACATCAAACTCAATTTTATCAGCTTCCTTACTCAGTTGGCACATCTTAAATAATATATTCAATATTACTTGAATGAACTCTTACGTATTTTAAATGACTTTGAATACAATTTAGTACAGATAATGATGCTTTATAACCAAGGTAAGTGAACATCAAAACATTAAAGATCATTAAAAGCACAATCACTATCACAACCAAAACGTGAGTTGTGTATTATTAGAATGAGTTGACTTTAAAAAAGGTTATTCAAAAGCACCAAACTTAATTTAAAAAATAGCTGCTTTTATTTTGGCCTGTTTGTTAGACAAACCTCTACTACAGTTTGTACAGTTATCATGGCACAGTAGCTAGTCTCCAGTTAACCATAATAAATGCTTACAGACACAGCAGGTGTTAGTAAAGACTTTGATCGGGCCAGTCATATCATATTAACTCTAAAACTGGGTGGGTGAAACATAATAAATGTGAAATGGTTAAAATGCTACTGTCTATGAGAAGAAGCACTAAAATCTCTTGGAGAAAACTAATTTCTCTGTTCAAAAATCACTATGACTACAAATTAAATAACTAAGACGTTTGAAACACAAGGTAATAACTCAACGCAGTCGGCATTCAGAAATACCAAGCTTTCCCTACTGTTTTTTATGCTCAATTGAGAAACTAATCAACTTATCACTAGGACTTTGGAATACAATTGTTAAAAATAGACCTGATGCGACTAACACGAAATCATAAAATGCTGTGAAGGGTGCCATATCAAAAAATAAGAGTTTACCAAAAAAAAAATAGATAAAGCGTAAAAATGTACGTGAGCTCCAATTATGCTTGCGTCAAAGCGAGAAGAAGTTGAATTCTGATAATGGATCGAACGTTCGATCAAGGAGACAAAATGAACATTGTTCAAGTTTATATCATCTTGCGCGCGAGGGCTGTCACCTGACATTGACAGAAAAAGAATAATTAACGAAAACGTAAAAATGCCTTGCAACTGCAAAGTATTTCAGACATTGTTAACACTGTACACCTGAAAACGATTTCCGTAACGTGTAAGCGATAAGCCTCTTCTGGAAACAATAATGAATTCCACGGTTACATTAAAGTTCAGTACTGCAGCAGCCACTGATGAAACGCACAACCAACTTATGAAACACTATAGTAGCCACGATAATACAAAATGAATGAGCTTAAACTTTGCGCGTCTTTAAATTGGTTTGTCTCGAGGCAACCATTTCCGAGGCTGAGCTGAATTCTGCACTGATCACGGACACTTGCCTTGGATACCATTGTCATCTCATCGCGCTCTTTTGAACAAGTCTGACTCGAGCAAATTGAAAATCTACGTCAATATTCTTATTTTTTTTGGAATCAATACAATCACATAAATAAAAGAGGACCTGTATCAGTTTTATCTCATATCTGCTATTTTAATTTTATCATAACATCGGTTCACCAGTTTACTGGAATTTTAGTCTGACTAGCACATGACAAGCAAGTTTTTTTTTGGTAATATCTCACCAGACAACAGAAGACTTCCTCGAAAACATGAAATGTGAAGTCATTACCGCGAAATAAAAATCGTTTACAAACTGTTTAGGCTGAATAATTTACTCCTTCAGTTGAATCTGTTTAGCTGAAATCGTTTTAAGCAAAGAAAAACTAAAAGTTTAGATGTTCAGTTTTACGCAGTTATTGTTTAAATGATTCCACGTTGCAAGCAAACCCGTCTTGTTACTAATTTCACAACAACAGCGCCACTGAAGAGCAGGTGGATTCTCCGCGATCTTTAATGGAAGACCTTTCTTTACATCACATATTAAAACACATATAGGCAAGAAAGCGATTACAGTGTTACGAAAGCTTCGAGTTCCTTCCGTCTCAGCGATGCGCTAACAGAAAGTGGAAACTACAAAACAGACGCGGAAGAATTACTTACCAATTCCACACTTGTCACATAGCACGATTTCGTTTGGCTTCAGCGAAGTGCCGTCCTTGCAAATAATACACACAATTTCTGCTGTCGTTTCTGTCACTACGAGGGAACAGAAAGCAACGTTAACCGACACAAAGAAATCCAATTACAATGCTCCTACAATATTACGTAAAGGAAGTTTTACCGAGGCAAAATAAAAACGCGCTAATTGCTTCCCATATCAAGAGGAGAGTGAAAATGCGATCCGTGTGTCATACATGAAGAAGCCTGATCGCCGATTTTTCGATTTTTTCGTGAGGGAATAGAAAAATTAGAGCACAAAAATTAAGGACAAACCACTGTGAATCTTTGAGAATGGACATTCCTCAACAGAGTCGTCGTCAAAGATTAAAATACATTTCCCAGTGACCCGGTCAATTTTCTGAATTTTCGCGTAGAAGAGTTTGTCTTCCCATTCAGCCAGCACAACGTCTCCGAGCGCGAAGTTAAATTCGTCCATTCCGGAAGGCTCTTTCAGAGCGATTTCGCCTTCATCGCGTTCATTCCACTGTCGCCCTTGTGCCACATTAGACGATGAAATTATGTGGTCGGATTAACCAGAGTAAAACACGGGACATTCGACGACAACACACCGTCCGTCCGTACAACCAGCCATTGCATTTGTGATTTAAGCCTCGACCTGGTGTTACGTCATGACGTTCAAAAGCAATCCGCGTTTTGCAAGATGCGGAGTTTTCCCTGGCGATTGTTTTCGCGTAGAGCCCTTTTCCGTAGCTGGAAAAGTTCCAGTAACTGGCTTTTAGTTCGATTTTTGCAAACTTACCTGCATTCGGAGAGCAACGACATCACTGAATGACTAATTTCGTTGCCGAACCTTGGTTTCCGCTGACACAGTTCAATTAATTATGAAGAATTTCCCGCTATCAACTTTTGTTTTACATTTATATCGGCTCTATTGTTATGTTAAATAAGGCCTGCACCTGTAACGACAACCACTAAATTTGTATAAAAGCTTTGCCTTTTGGCTAACTTATCGTATCTTTGCTAGATTTGCACACCCCTGTTTTCACTGCGAGGTCGAAGACAGCTGAGTTCACAAAACGATCGATTTTTTGTCAAAATTAGCTTTTACTGTTTGATCTTCTATATTGGTTAGGTAAAATGAAATGCAGTGCAGTAATATTGCAAGAAAAAGAGGCAATTTTTCAGTTCCTTGTTTTCAGCATCTCTCTTCCTAAGTCTCTCATAAATCACTTTCAATTTCCTCTCTTGTCAGTAGAGCGCTTTTAAATTTGGACAGGCATTATAGGCCATCAATTTGACTCGATCGAGTTCAGCAGACATCTGCTCAATTGTTTACGAGTTGTTTGGGAAAATGCCTCCTTTTCTCACACGTGCCGCCAATAGGATAAGAAAAGCCTTCCGGAGTAGATAATTTCGATATCTGTTCGGCTCTTTCGCGTTTGACAAACATCGTTGTTGTAATCTTAACAACAACGTCATTAGTGCAGTAGGCCAGAATTTACAATAAAAAAGCGCTGTTTGTCTGAAGAAAGGCTCACGCGCAATGCATACACATAAAAACCAACAGCCCGACCCACCTATAAAAGCGTGCTTTTTAACATTTACGCAATAATTTGCCAAGACGAAACTTATTTGTTTTAAGCTGGACATATCCGCCCCAAAGCACTTTATTCGGGTCGCCCGTGATGTCCTTTCATAAAGTTATTGATGAAGTATTTATTTTCCAAACTGACAGGTGCAGATTCCCATAAAAACCTTTCCAATTTGAGCAGCTGCTTACTGCAGAATTGTCACATGACACTGCTACGCCGCGGACAATTTATTTCATCAGCACAGCAGAAATAAAACGTTTAACTTCGCTCAAACAGTTATAACAGACTCCTGCACCAGTGCAGTTCGTGCAATTTAAGGGCGCCACGCGAAAGCAAAAAGTTTTTTTTCCAATTAAGTCTACGAGAGAAGATAAAAATACAGCGTTATTAACGTTGCGAAGAATAGATAGATTAAATATTACATATAATTACTTGAGACTTTTCAAAACAAAAATACGTTCACCGTGTATTAAAAGCAGCTGGTTCAATTCTCCGAAGACAGGATATCCGGACCAATTTCGGTTTTCGTATATAAGTAGAAAGCACAATAAAAGCGGTAAATTATTGTCAACTCAACAACACCAATCTTTTGATCTTTTTAAAAGTTTCCTTCACTGTTTTCGGTAAAATTTAAAATTAATTTTCAGATTGGGGGTGCTTAAATATTTTCAGCTGCAGAATTTTTTTCTTGAGCTTAGTGAGACTTTTTTGGAGGTTTTGAGAGCGTGCCAACTATAAAAAGATAATTTTCAAAAAAAGGCCACTTAGTTTTTTTGCCGTGGGGCCACAGTAATTAGACTTCGAATGTAATTTCTCAGAACAAAACTAGATTACTGGCAACATCCTGTATTTTAATAATAACTTTTCCTCTTTAAGAAGTGAGCGGAAATTGAGCTAGTCTTGGTGATATGTATTTGGCTTTTCTTATTCAACTTAAAGGAAAATATGGATCAAAGTAAAGCTTCATCTACGTCAATACACGGAAAAGGGAAATTGCTGATAAAAACTACTCCTACTCATAGAAGTTTTTTCTCTTCCGATGTCCTGGTGAAATCATTTTTTTAAAAAAGAAATCAAATATTAAAAACAGTGGGTAGGGACATTTTATATGGACTTGTCGCTGTTATATAAATAACTCGAAATATAAGAGTGAAATAATCACAAAATGTAGATAAAATTTTAAAAAATGGTGGGGTATACAGTACTGTAATTAAACAATTCGATTGCAAGACAAAAGGCGAAACAGTATTACACGTGCTGTAATTTTAGAACAAGCAGACATTGTAAAGCTTTCCCACTACGAAAAAACTCCTTGTGAAAACACAAGCAGCTCGCCGCTAATTCGAAACCAAAGGAAAGCAACTAAGAAGAAATCTGCTCAAACACATTAAGCACAAGATGTCCACACAGCTTGGGATTTTCTGTCTACAAAATCAAGAAATTGGTGCAAATTTGAACGGGCCATTATGCTGGTTGAGCGCCTGGGACAAACAGTAGAAGCAAAGTTGACATTTCAGCTTGGCCTCTTTGAGCCTTTTCTTCAAAGTTGCAATTCTTTAACGAAATTACACAATACACGATTCACTGACGATGTAACTGTCGATCAAGTTCTTTGTGCAGCTGTTGGGCCTGATAAAAACAGTTTGCTCAGCCCGCGAAGAAAATATAATTTACAAGATAACGCCAAACTATTGTCTTGTTTCGGTCACCTTTTCCAATTGTTAATTCAGTATTCAACGGCTTATACTTATTGTTCACTGTTCAACTATAAACACGAGAAAATGCGCAGTTATTTCGCCTAGTTCAGTTTTGAACGCCAAGACGCTGTGGTAAAAAATAAACTTTTGAGGATCGGTAGAGGACATAAAAATAAGATGTGAACGTACGTTAATAGCATGAAAGAAGTATATAGAAGTGTTACCAAAATAAAAAAATGCGTGGGATTCGAAAAGATATTTTTCATTTCCATTTCCAGAGAAAAATAAAAATCTTAGTTCAGCCTGAGATATATATTATCTGAAATTTTGTATATTAATCTTAACTGACGATCTTATCTCTAAAAGTAATTTCCATTTTTTGAATTCGATTTGATGATTTTCCATCGAAATAAAACGAATCGAGCCCACACTGCCAGACTAGAAAAATCCTATCGACAAAAGTAATTACTGCGATATTTATTTCTCATATTTTACTTCTGGGGGCAATATCCGGCGGCTATTTGCGTTGATAAGGGCATATATTTCCAAGTCTACACTCTAAGGGTGTCATTTGTATAATTTTTACGTCTTTAGAGTACATATAGGTTTAGTAAACAGTTTTCCCATCTTGTGATTCAGTTTTAACACCTTTTTTCGTATTCGGTTTATAATTATTCTAACCTAAATGTACATCGTTTGTTGGGAGAAGCGCGCGACAGATTTTGGCTTTTTTCCGCCGGTTATATTGAATATTGCTTGTTTTTAAGGAGGTCATTTGACCCCTCAAGTTGCAAATTTTTCATCGACTTGGACACTTATCAATTTCTATACTTAGCGGTGAGGATACTGAGAACTAGTCCGCTTTCAGCTGCTCTATACTAGCGCAACGAACATAGACTCGGCTTTAGACTTGCGATTAAAATGCGCGCACTGACGTATTCGCTTTAAATATTTATGGTGGTTCAACGAGGATATCCATGAAGATTCAAAATGTTATCCAGTTCAGTTTAATCAGCGGTCTGTCTGAGGCCTCTTGTATGAAAACGAAAATTTTCACTGAAGGCCCAACCGATATTTTAGCCGTGTAAAATGAGTTGACTTATGATCATCATTTACAGGCGCGCAGGTGCTTAACCCCCTTCTCGGCTCTACAAAAAATGCATGAGAAAAAAAAACAATGAAAGCTAATTTTAATGTGAAATAGATATTTGTAGGTAAAGTGGATCTGCGGATGCTTGCCGACAAAACAGTTTAAGCGAATAAAGTGCAAAATGTTTGCAATTTTCGATAAATTTCCATTGCCACGTCGCTTATTGTAGCAAATGTTAATGGGGAGCTCTCATATGTGAGCATGAGGGTCATAACGTAGGTTTCCTTCGGGCAAAAAGCGGTTTGAAACACGTATTCGCAATGTTGCCCTGATTAAAACAGAAAAAAGTGAGCCAGAATAAAAATTATCTTCTAAAGAAAACGTAAGAAAAGTTATGCGTTCGTTTGCTCAGCTGCACCCGGCATTCTCACTGGTTCTTTGCCCAGGCGAGGAAACATCCACATCTTCCTGGAAATTTCTTTAGGCATAGGATAATAAATATTCCACAAAATTTTTAGGGTCACGTCAAAATTATGCGACATCCATGTTATGCAGATGACATAAAGGTGGTGATTAAAAATTTTTTCGACAGAACAGGCATTAGCTTAATTTGACGTCAGTTGAGATGAGTACAAAGGTCATATAAGCTAACGAGTTCTGTATGAGTAAAATAAACTGACATTTTGTATGTTAGTAACGTTTTTATATACCCCTGCCTCAAAAATACCGATATCATTCAAAAAAAATAAATAAATAGTTTGCAGAAAAAAGCATTTAAAATAAACACTGATGAAATTGCTCGTTTCACGCTTTCTGACTACTGATGACTGAGTCAAATCGACGTTTTCACGCAGACGTTTTCCTGGTGGTCCGAACTACTTTTTCCCTTTGCGGTAAATATAATAGTTTTCATACCTCCTAATGCGACAATTCTCAGAACACAAGTCTATTTCTAAACAATCACAATTTTGTTTGGCACACAGTAGGATAACCTCACCAAAGGGTCCCATTTTGAAAATAAAGGATAGCAACGGAAATTAAGGATGCATTTCCTGACTGTGCAGATGAGAATCACCTTAAAACCACCCCTTGCCTACATCATTTAGGAAACGAATTCACTTATGGTAATGCAGAAAGTTCCGCTTTCCTGTCGGGCTAACAACGACCTTAAAATTCATCAGCTTGCTCAACAGCGAAAAACACAGGAGGGGTGTCTTTGAAACTTCTTTGAGAAGACAAAAGACCGGACGGCGTCAAATTGTCCCTCGAATGAAAAACTTAGAAGGGTCAGTTTTGCACATTTTCATTACCACATGTCGAGAGAGATATTTTAGCCCAGCTGAATCTGTGAACAAACCCATTAAGATCGAAATTGTTTTGACGTCTGCAGACATGCGGTGACTAAAGAAAGGTGCTTGTTGCAATTGACTGTGAAAAGGGGGAAATTCTAATCCGGAAACTGATGAGCGTTGAGGCAATTAGAAATCAGTTCAAGAAGTACAAAGTCGGTTTTTTTAAGGAAACTGTCTCGTCTCGCGTAGAACCTTTTCTTACAAGAGCCCGACACTAAAGGCCAAACTGAACTCCCGCTGTTTCATTATTTATATACCCATGTTATGAGAAAAGTTATTCATATCAGCAGGCAAGATAAAGATGAATGCGGGCATAAATTATTAAACGTGTGGATTTTAATTTTAGTCTCTCAGTCCCAACGTTTAAACGGAAATTTTGTGACTTTAAAGTGGTTGTAAATTCTCCAAAAAGTGACATTCTCAGGAAAGTGCGTTAAATACTTTGTTCAGCAGTTTTGAAATTGATAGCAGTACAATTGTTCAAAATATTTCAGGTAAAACATGGTTCAGGTTCTAAACACCTGTCTTGGCGTTTCACGGGTGCTTGTCATAAATAAATAATGGGATATTCGTGCGAGAGACTGTCGAAGGCGGCCGATGAATAAGGGTTAACAAGTAGCAAAGTAAACAGAAATGTTGCTACCAAACATAATACTTCAAAAGTTAAAATAACCTTACACAATGAAGACACCAGCTTCAGAAGCTTTTGAATATATTAATACCTGAACTTGGACTGTTTTGAAGTGAACTGAAACATTTTTGCTTTTCACGTGCAAAGTGTACTTGAATGAAGAGGGTATTTTTTAAGAGTTAGATTGCACTATGAAGGCTCTTGTAAAAAAGGAGTTTCATATCTCGGTTATATTACAACTAATGAAAAGAGCTAAAATGGTGTAAATAATTAATATGAGTTAAAAGCACGCTAAATCATTAGATCCACCTTTATCAGTGGTATTTCATTCTCGTTTCTTGACCATTGTTTCAAAGCGAGAAAATGTTTTATTGTGTAAAGGTCTCTGTGTTAATGGCAACAGATGTGCTAAATCATGTAGGTTGGTAAGAGATTCTAATGTCTTAATCAGTCTGGAACAGCCCGTTATCGGGATAGCTTATTCCTTCAAATGAACTCTTAGTCGAGGAGATTCGTTATTCAGTTGCTTTCCATACAATAAAGAATTCTACTTTTACGCGTTTGCTTTTCAGTGCAGTAGCTTTAAGGTTTACTGGAGCAACAAGTCACCTGCATACACCTGTCGCGCCGGCAACCCGAGGTCTGCTTAAATTAGACGAGATCGAAGCGTCGAGAAATACAGATCACTGCTTTCCAGTTTTTCCAGTTTTATAGGAGGTGTTAAAACGAAAGCATCATTCGTGATATTCCTTACAGCGCTTTTAAAATAAAGCTTGTCCGCCAACTGAATTCTTTCACTTATAAACTAAACACGTGTTTGCTAACAAACCATGTTTTAAGTGACAGTCAGTATTGTGACGTCAAATGGACAGAGAAGCTGGCAGAGCACTCAAATTTTTCATAAGTGCATGTTTTTAAGAGCTACAAACAGTGAATATGACTCTTCTTAGTGATACCATGGCATTCAGTATTGAGAGAGTCTTTCTCTGTTTTTTTATAACTCACGCGATGTCATACATCGTTAAAACAATAAGACTATTAGAGTTCATTAGACCCTCCAGGCATCTTATGTGTTTGCGGCTGAATTTAGTTGGTTCTGCCAATAAAGAAACTTCCACGTGTTACTGCGGGTATCCTCGGGACCGTTAGTTACTGTCCTTAACCCTTTTAGTCCTACAACAGTGGCCATAGGAAAACTGAATTCACAAAACCTTTAAATCAACTTCTTCTCGTTAAATCCTAGAGAAATAGATAGTACCATATGAAAGTACTGCTGAAGAGTTTTTATTTGAATGGTCGCGTCATAAGCTTTCATCCATCAACTCAAATGTTAGAGTGACAGTCGCACCATAACGTAGTCTGAGAGCGAAAAGACTTATAAAGTGACGAGCGAGAGTCCGTAAAAGCAGGATGTGAGAAAATTTCCTAAAAAGACATTTAAATTAGAGAAGTAACATGTATTCAGTTAGATTAACCACGATTTCAATTCACTGTTGCAAAACGGAAGAAACTATTGTATTACATAACAATCGCAAACATATCCAACAAAAAAGACAACGATAATGATAAGACAGGAATGAAATAGATCTTTGTTGTGTCTGAATGTCGAAAGAGGACGCTCGGTGTTTTTTTTGTAACAAGTTAGAACAATAAACTTGTAATGTCGTCGGCACCTAGGAAAGTATCTGTGCGGTTGGTCCGTAATAGCCAGAGTCTGACGTAAAAACGGGTCTGTTTTAGTCAAACGGCGTCTACTATAACTTTATATATAACACGGTTAGAGCAATAAAACTGTAATGTTGGTCGCACCTAGAAAAGTATCCGTGTGGTAAGGTCTGTAATAGCTAGAGTCCGGCGCTGCAATAACGGGGTTTGTTTCTGTCAAAAACTTTTGCCGGAGATTTGTATTGCTGTTTTTGTAACAAGCTAGAACAATAAAATTGTAATGTCGGCGGCATCTAGAAAACGAACTGGGTGGTAGGTCCGTAACAGCCAGAGTCCCCCATAATATCGGGGTTTGTTTCCGACACTAAACTTTTGCCGGGGATCTAGTTGATGTTCGTATTGTCGGGTTAGTGTCAGTTACAATGAGGGGCCAGCAGGCCGCAGATGAGAATAGACTGCAATCACTAATCTGTTCCGTACACAGGCTATGTCCTAAAGGCATGACCAAAAAAAGGTTGCTGTTGCTCCTGCTGGGTGCTGTTGCTGTTGCTTCAGATTTCATGTTCTCTTGAAGCGGTTGCACTTTTATACTCTGATATCATTTTGAGTAACTATCTCCGGCAGGGTGTATTTCGTGCTGTTTTCAGTGCTCCTAGGCACAGACGGTATTCATGCCACTGCCAAGCAACTGTATTTTGCTATACGTGGTAATAAAAAACTATCACCGTTTATATAGAGATTTTAGTGAATTTCAGTAGAACAGTTGCATAGTAACAGCTTTTGACCTGCGTGGCACTGAAGAATTGGAAGAGAGAGGGGGAATTCAGGCGCGCGAGAGTCGGGCGTAATCGATCATTAGTGTCAACAAAACTAATAGAAACGAAGGGCACTGTCTGAGTTACTTTTGTACTTTGTATGTAAAGTGGAATATGGTCAACCGCGTGAGAGTCCTGAATAAAGGACTGTTGTCGACAGTGACTCAACAGTGGCGGATCCAGGGGAGGGGCCCGGGGGACCCGGCCCCCTCCCTTATTTTGGACCAAACTAAGGTCCCAAGGGCCGAAAAAAATGCTTTTAAGACCGCCCCCCCCCCCCCCCGTTTATCTCAGGGTCTGGATGACCGCCCTCCCCCTTATCTGAAGGTCTGGATCCGCCACTGCTCAGTGACGTTTCGACAAACATCGTCTGAGTGATGAAGTGAGTGGTGTCCCGTCTCTAAGTTGATGCTTGTTTTAAACTCTGGTTATTGACCTGATTGGACAATCAAGTCGGGATATTATTGGTCGTAAATAAAGCGAGAAAGACAGTACTTTGTTTTTGATGTTTAAGAATCAGTGAGGAGGGGCTGAGCTTGATGAGTTCAGTACTAGAAGTCATAAACCGAAACAGAGTCAGATATTTCCATGTGTGCTGTGAGCAATTGTCGAAATGTCCTGGTCAAGGTCGGTCATGACAACGTTTTTGATGCGGTTTACAGAGATTTTGAGGCAAAAAAACCGCCAGGCAGAAAAGGTAGCTTCAGTGAAGATTATCGAACTTCTTACCTAGTTCTCAGTGAGTTCTGTTCGTTGTCATTTCAAGTCAGTGGAGCTGGATGACCTCCTACCTATAACTCCTTTAAATGATTTCGACCTAACATCGAAATGTTAGCATTATATCTGTCAAAAGGTGATGTTTTTGAAAGCGCTTATAATAGGCAAACGACGATTTAGTTCAAAAACCGTTCTTCTCAGTTCTTGTATGTCTTGCATTAATCGATCGGCTGCTTTTGCACTTTGACTATCCACACTAAAAATCGGTTTAGTTTATCGTCTGCCCAAAAACCTGCATACGGCGCTCATTCGTCACTATCAAAAATTACACACCAATCTGAGGAATGGCAAGGTCAGGCAGGACGAGGTTATATCATTTGACAGTATTTTCGAAGGGCTGTTCATTAGGGCAGCTCAAAAATTGTTTTTCGAGGAAGGCTAAAAGATTTCGCCTCGGGCCGGAAAGCTATCAGTAAGGTCTTTTCATGACATAGTCTGAAGTGACGCCTTAGTATTTTTCTCGTTACATTTTTTAACCAGAATATATAATTTTTTTTTTTACGTTGAACAAATTAAGGAAATGGCCTTACGACAGCAGACGGTTAGGGATAGCAAAAGTATTTGTTATAGGCCAAGTCCAGGCCAAGTCGTTTATCATCCCGCTCGAATCACAAGATTTGCAGAAAAATAGCGATAAACAAAACAAAAACGGCAATCCACTGAAGTATCAAACATGTTTGAGATATCATAATCGATCACATACCTAGTTAGCCGCTACTGTTGCCCAAACCCAGAACCAACATGGAAAAAGCGTATAACCCACCTCGAAGTTCGGTTGTCTGTTTGGTCCTAGTCAGTATCGTGTGGTGTTGCCGTGTTTTTTGTCATTTGCTTTATTCAGGGCTTATTTTACATATTCAGAAAAATTTGTATGACGTACATAGATAACCTGATAGGGCTTCAAAAAATCAGGCGGCTGCCTCCACCGCAACTGAGTTTTCCGACAACTTGCGCAAACTGTTCAGTTTTAGTAATTTCTCCATTGCTGGCAAACTTGAAATGGCTTTCTTAGGAAGAAAAAACATTGTTCAACTTTTAATAAAACCGGCCAAAGGTAAGTACCAAATGAATGAATGCAGTTTACTAACTGGTCAAATTTTGTTGAGATCTCAACTATGCTATTAATAGCTGGCAGGATTTTCGGCGCGAATGAAATTTCTTAGGATATTTGACGTTGCCGCCAAACGCCCAGTTGAATTATTTTGACAGTCTAACAAACAGCCCTGACTGCAAATTGACAACGCATTCAAAAATCACGCTAAGGTGCAACAAACGTCGTAGTGAAAGAAAGATACAGGAACCATATTTTGGGTCTTGAAATATCTTGCACCCTGTCTCCTCCGCCGAAGAGGCCTCTTTTTTCGTCCCTCGCGCGCTTAATGCGCTATTTTTACTGAGACACCCAGTGGGAGCCTCTGCGGGGGCCAGTTCCAGGCTCTCAGATATTGTGGAAGACGCGAAAGACTCCCCAGTTTCCTCCCGTTTTATTTCATGTTTGCGCTTTCTCAATCCCCGCTAGCCTCCCACTCAGACGTCTTTAGGGGTTCGTCACGCGTTCTGAATGAGGTAGGAACGCGTGACGAACCCCTAGAACGTCTGCGTGGGAGGCTAAATCCCCGCAGACCCGACTTTCTAGGCTACCTCTGCGGAGGAGAGAGTCTTGCATCTCAAAAAGTGGTGAACGCAAAGGAGCTACGTAGCCCAGCTAATTAATTCGAAGAATCTCAGTTATTTAAAAGGAAGCGAAATGTTTGGGGGCCCTTAGCGCTCTTGACTCGCAATCAACGCCCTTCCCCTTTTCTCCTCTCTTTTGAACGACCTGCCATCTCCACCCACTAGAAAGCCTGTTCACGGACTACACTATAATCTGCTTAGTCAGGAGCCCATATAAGCCGGAGCGAGCAACTCCCATACGAGGGCTATGTCACGGCGCTTTTACGAACCAGTTTATTTTTAGTTACATTTTAGAATCTCCACCATGGAAAACTAAACGTCATTAAAAGGCAAAGAATATCATTTTTAGGTTTTTAGGTTTTGCTGACTGGTTTGTGGAATTTAAAAGATTTTCAAAATTCGCACCAAAACCGTTCTAAAAATAATCTGGTCCGTGAAAACGCCGTGACACAAGCGCATGGAAGTTACTCGTTCCGGGTTATGGGCTTCTGGCCTGGTGGATTACGTAAGCTCTTCTCAAAATGTAAGTAGGTCCACCATTAGGGACGGACCATTAGAAAAGTGATGTGGGGGGGTGGGGAAAAAACCAAAAAAACATTCATGCAAGGGAAAATGCCAAGAAAAAAAATTCATGCAAAAGGGGAAGGTAAAGAAAAAAAATTCATGCAGAAGGAAGGTCCAATTGTGACTTTTTCAGAAAGTCTGAATTTTTTTTCAGAAAGTCTGAGTTTCAAAAATCAACGATATTACCAGGCACAATGACCGCAGAAAATCAATATGCGTGTCACGACCTCTCAGTGTGAAATAAGCAGAAAAAAATCACATTTGAACAGTCAAAACGTTTTCCTCCAGAGCATAATCTACCCGTCAGAGAAAAAGAAAACATTATTGGAACAAGCAGCATTTTGGCATGAGGTATTAACAGGGACCGCGCAGGGGGTGGGGCTGGGGGGGGCTAAAGCCCCCCCCCCCCCCCCACTTTTTTGGTTGTTGATGTCAGAACATTGAATGTTCAACTGGAAATATTTAAGGTGTTGATGAAGGACGGAGACTTTACCTGTTTTCATGACATTTTAGCCAAGATCAAGCAGCTTTCTGAAGCCGAAAAGTGTATGATAACTGAAATCATAACCCTATGTAAACTTCTTCTTGTAAATCCAGCAACCGGTGCAGCAGGCGAGAGATCCTTTTCTTCTGCTCGGAGACTGAAAACGTGGCTACGCTCGACGATGACACAAACAAGATTTAGCAATCTGACAATACTTAATACCCACAAGCAGAGAACAGACAAACTTTGTCTTATAGATGTTGCCAATGAGTTTGCAGCTCTCAATGAAAATCGAAAAAGCAACTTTGGCACCTTCAAAGAATCCGACTTAAAAATGTCCGGGTGACACTCATCCGTTGCGTCTGTTGGGTTTAGCTTAGAAGTTAGTCTATTCATTTAAATATGGTCAAACGTGAAGGCCAGTCTGTTACTCGTTGTTTTATAAGAATTAAAAATTAACTTCACTTTTGGCAGTTTTAGATCCATTTCTAGCCATTTCAGATTTTTAGATTTTTAGATCCATTTCAAGCCATTTCAGAAGACTAGAATAATTTATAAAGCACAAAAACATAGATAATGAATCAAGATTTCACTGTTCAAAAGAAAGCAATATTTGTCTCAAAAAAAAAATTCGTGCAGAGGGGTTCACCTGAAAAAAAAATTCCTGCACAAGCAGTGAGCGAAAAAAAAAAATTCGTGCAAGCTGAAAATTCCCCACCCCCCACCCCCATCACTTTTCTAATGGTCCGTCCCTTATGAACCTCGACTACCCTGTCAGTATAGACCCCACTTTTTTAGTAATAAACAGTTCAGCAGCCATTATCGAGGACAATGAAGTTGGTCAGTGACATAAGTGCTTATAATATTTCGTTAACTATCTCTCCAACTATATTTGTTGTAAAAAAAATCTAAAGGATTATTTCATTGATAGTCGATCTGTCGCTTAATTTCTATGTTTCTGTACATTCCGTGCCTAAGTTGGTATTTAGTAATCTAGCGAAAGAAAGCCTAATAAATATAAGCTCCAAGCTTGATTAGGCTTCCTACAATTTGAATTAACAACTTTTGCTGACAGTGTTTAGTGGTCTTTAATATTTTATTGTGTGGGTCAATCAAACAAATGAATAAAAAATATAATACAAAAAGTGGCGTGCAACCACTCTACTCCGATATGACCGGAAGCCAAACCTGCTCGATACTTCCTTGACTGTCGACTGTACCGTTTATTTATGACTTAATGGAGAAACACTACGACAAACTTACAGCCGCAATTTTAAGGCAACAAAAGCCTCAAGTTATTCCTAAGGCTGCCATAAATTCTTCAGAACAAGAGAAAGCCCCTCCCCTTTTGGGGGTACACTCTTGAGCCATCTCATGAACTGGGGGGTACGTCTTGGTTATTGACACTTTTGGGGAGGGGTACATTTCTAATATGCCTGCGTGAGTTGGTAAAAAAAAATTACCAGCCCGTCCTTCTTAGCCATAGATAACGTACAGTCCGTTATAAGAGAGTGACAGAGAGAAAAAAGACGAAGAAAAGAAAGCATTTTCTCGAGAAACTGCAGCGGAGGAAAGAAAACGCGCCTGTCCGAGTACTGGGATTGTTGTTTTACCTCTCAGGTGACTTGAGAGGGTCATCATTATTGACCCTAAGCAACAATTTCCTTCCCGAGAGTCGGAAATAAGAAACCGCAAGTTCATCGTAAACTTAGCTTCTCTAACTTAGTCTGCTTTTTCTGTCTTATTTTTTGGAAAGGTTATTTCTTTCTGTATTGAGCCACGAATGTTGAAGGGTTTTAAAAAAATATGTGGCCGGGGTAACCTCACAGGAAAGAAGCAAAACACACTGAAGTGAGGTTAGCCGATATTGTCCTTTCATATTCTTAGTCTACAGAAACAATCGTTTCAGTCTCCAGACAAATCCTTATAATTTCGATGGTTACGCAACAATGCCGATGGACATGCTTCCAAGCTAAAGCCACTTTCATTTAGTGCCGGCAATAGTGTGGGGACTGATATCTTGATAATAGTATGGAAAGCACGAGGTCACACTATGATTAGTAAAGACCTTGAAACTCTACTTCATCTCTGTCACACGTAACCCGTATGACTCATGTGGTCGACACGTTCCTTGAACAAAAGCTTCACAGTAATGATGCAAAGGGATTTTTCTAGTTACTCTTCACAAGCGAACGGTAATCGCCGGGACAGAGTAGGAATCTTGGTTTCAGTAAATACTGACAATGTTATTTCTTCACATCGGAAAAGGATATTGATGTATTGAAAGAGCTCACAGAAAAAAGAAACGAAATTTCTCAGTTTCGGTGTGAGGATTCATCAAGCAACAATTATAGCACTAAAGGAAGACAGTCTTCCCTGCGTTTTATGTAACTTTGGTTCATCAAGCAGGCCACACAAGAACTGATTATACATAAAAGGAATTCCACCCTGTCTCTGTAGGACAAAGGTTACCAAAAGTAATCTCCAGAGTAGTCGAAAGGTCCATGATCTTAGGCTCAGTTTTGTTTAAGTGGAAGTCAGCTATTTTCTTTATGGATGCGGTCTCCAAAAACAAGCTGCTTCTATTCTCAGCAATTACACTGCTTGTGACGGTCAGTCATACTGATGCCAAGAATTGCACTACAATGCTTGATTTTGGCGGAGTGTATGGTGAGAAACTTCCCGACAATGTCAATGTGTTCAAGAATGCCAGTTGCAGACTGAACGACCACTGTTCAGCTTCTCATGTTTGCTGTTCTAGTAGATGTATAGCAGCTGGGAACTGTTTACAGCAATCTTGCTCCAAAGACCACGACTGTCAGTGGAACGAGACCTGTTGCTACGGCTTTTGCAAACGATATAGCGACTGTGTAGATGTTGTCATGATCGTTATTTTATGCGTTGTGTTCATCACAATGCTCACCTTTTGTTCCTGTGCATGTGGTAAAATACTGTCCAACCCCAAGAAGAAGCAGTGTTCTTCATTTTTCCTTTCGTCACAAATGACATTAAGCAATAGTTTTATCCGCACTGGAAGGGCATTCAATTTAGAAGGATTCACCGACGATATCTTTAGGTTGTATGGTTCTCCCCCAAATAACAAGGCTTACTTGCTTTCGTCTAAAAGTAATGCACTTCTGAGTTATGATAAACTAAACATAGACGCTAAAGGAAAAAATAAACCCGGAATCGCTCAGTATGGTTCTACTTGCAATGACGTACCAGTGCCATAACATCGTCAGTAAACAGTGACTTACAAATAGCAGCAAATAGGGACAGGCGGCCGGGTTGCGTTGCGTTTTCAACGATCTAAGGCCTTGCCCCATCACTTGGTGTAAGAACCACTTCCTTTTAAGTACTGAAGCACTTTTCCTCAAGCAGAGAGCATATATTTTCCCAGTATAATCACTCCGCTTGTGTTGCCTTTGATATTATGTAGGATTTATTTGAATCTTTTGCCCCGGATTATGAACAAAATTTGGCGTTAGGTCAATCGTGGTTCACAATGGCTTGAAGCATTTCCATTTTTCTGAAACTTGTACCTTGTTAGATAAATACTTAACGCTGAAATGACTGTGCGCTCTGTAATACTTACCTTAGCAATAGCGTGACCTTTAACTTAGCTAAAAGTTCTTATACACAAGCCAACTTTATTTTTCAAAATGGCAGAATTACCACTTCCCTTTAATAATTTTTGCTGATTAGCCCTCTTTGCCTCGATTACATTGGCAAAATTTCAAAATAAATTTACCTCGAAGAGAGGCATCGAGGACCAATTATCAACAAGGCAGAAGAATTGGATTGTGGATTTCTCGCCCTGGAATCCCGATTCCAGGTACTGGATTCCGACCGAATACCTTGTCGTTAGTGGGATTCCGGATTCCAAAGTTCGGGATTGTTCGAAACTTCCCGGATTCCGGATTCCGCCAGCAAAAATGATACCTGGATTCCTTTTCTTCTGCCGCAGCAAGATCACCCCTTATAATCAGTTTTTTTGTGTGTGGAGGGGGGGGGGGGGGGGGGGTAAGCGGGGGCGGTAATGGGGCGGCCTCAGTGATTTGAGAAGAAAAGAAATTAGGGTAGGAATGGTATACATATAAATCAGTTCGTCCAGTGAGAAGCTGAGAGGTACCCTGTTTTGGTGGTTGTTTCGTTGATCAAAAAGGCTTTGTCTCTTAGTTGACAGATTTGTTTGATGACAGAATCGTGATTGACATAAATTATATACATTGATTTAACAACATTAGGTTATTGTGTTTCAAACCAATTTTCAGTAAAATCGAAGTGAGAAAGAAGTTTTAGTCTGTCTGTAAACCCGCTGTAACAGTGGTGCAACAGTGGTAATACTATCTGATATCTGTCTGCTACTCCCTTCATATTTTAATTTTCAACAACCCCTAAATCCAGTATGGCCCTAATTTTAACCAGGAGTTTCTGTTCTAGCCCCTCCCCCCCCCCGCCCCCTCCTCAATTTCTATCTGTAAAAGCATTCGAAAAATCATCCAAAAATTCCCACACTTTTATTGAACAAATTTCTTACAAGAACCTGCAAATCAGGCTATTCTCGGTTTTTACTGTCACGCAATCGAAAATAATATTGCAAACCATTCAGTACAGAAAGTCCAGAATCTAGGAAATTAAAGAAGATAAATATGCAAAAGATCTCGCCAAGAATCAGGTCTGTGCGGTTTTTCATACGCGAGATATTCGGAAAAACGTTTTACCCAAATTTATAAAGCTTTGTATGGAGACGCCATGTTTGTGTCCCTTTGAGGGGCACAAATATGGCCGCCGGAAACCAACAGAAACATCTGTTTTTGAGTTTTCCTACTAATGCGTGAAATCGTCGCTTGAAAAACTCATAAAGGATTAAAGTGATATTTATTCTGAGACAAGGAATGTTTAGATAGCAAAGTCTCCCAAAATTGGTAATGTTTTTAACCCACATAAGAGCCTTCCCGACCGCCAGCCAAATGCCGCGTCACGCAAAAGCCTACAAATTCAAACGTCCCCTATCGCAAAACGAAGAACCATTTGGAACCAAAACTTTGTTTAAATAAAGGTGTTTAGGTACTGTAACACCTCATGAAACTCAGAAACTCAGAAGAATCGATAGTTTCTTAGTTTGAATTTTGGTGACGTCATGTGAAAACCGAGAATTTGAAGGTCTTATTTATTGCATAGAGTTGTATTTCAGTTGTATCTTGGTACGTGTGCGCGTTCAATTTCATTTTGAGCGCGCGCATTATTTGTTTATTTATTTAATTGACGTGTACATTTAGTTCGTTAATTAACGTCTTTATTTTACTTTGCGTTATTTTCCTCACTTATATGTGTTGTCCGTGACTGTGCTCACATGGTGGGTGGCTCCTCCTAAAATGTTCTGCCATTGGTATAGGATGTAATGGAGCCGAAACCAATTGTGGAATTGCACGCATTTTAGGCATCCTACTGATGAACAGTTGCGACACGTAGATATATATTTTTTAGCAACTACTATAATTTGCAGTCTGTCCACTTTGACCGGAATTCCCCCAAGGCACGTCCAAAAACAGTTTTATTTTCCTCGATGAATGCTAAAATCACAAAACTGTATTGTCACATGAGCGACCATTTTCCGTTGTCTCTTGTTAATTATCAGACTTTTCGTTTTCTTGAGAATTATTTATTGACAGCCTGTTGGCTTGGAACCAGGAGATTAATCTAGACAACTCAAAATTCACTTTCTGAAAGAGAATATCAGGATTCTTAAGGGAAAAGAAAATATTAGTACAATGGGTAAATAAAGTAAAGTCCATAATAGCCTACCGAACAGTCGTTAGTTTTTCGCTATTTACGGTCGAGCGAAGGCAAGCGCGAAGCGAGCGAGGAGTGGGAGACACGTGCGGGCCTTTTCCCGTCGCGCGTGTACCCCGCTCTACGCCAGCCTCTGCTTCGTTCATCGGAAGATCACGAAAAAATAGCGCCTGGTCTGCAGGCTCCGTCCATAATAGAAAATTAAAGACAGTAGATAGCCATGTTTAGTTGAACTCAGTTGAATTTCAGTTGAACCGTGAACATGCGCCAGGGCTGTGGTCCAGCGCAAGATAAGATAAAAACATTAAAGATTATCTGCATGCAACTGATATCTTTACTTGTGTGGGAATAACCCCGGGGGGGGGGGGGTACTTTAGGAATTTCTGGGTGGGGATGTGTCGCTGGGACCCTGGAACCCTTAACCTATACCAGAGCTAGTTCAGCTGAATTTTGCTACCCTATACTAGAGTAAACTCCCCAAATCATCCCTATCCTAGAGTAGCTGTTTCCCTAGTCTAGATAAAATCTTCAACCAACTGATCAGTTTCCTGAAAAATGATACCCTATTCTAGACCCAAACGCTCTAATTTATATACCCTTTCCTAGAGTAAACTGCTTGAAAACCATACCCTTCACAGCGGCACATACCTATGTAGCCCATATATGGCAGAGGGGGAATAACAGATCATAGTTTTAACAGATCTTAGTTTTCCTCAGAAATTCATGTGTTTTATTGTGTTCCTGAAGCCATAATAGAACACAAATACATTGCTAATACTAACATATGCTTCATAAAAAATGACAACTGCAGTGAGTGACTATTTTTATTATTTTGCAAGTAAATTGTCAATCATAAATATGGTACATCTTATACTCGATGAATCAGCCCAGCTGAAATATCAAACAAAATCATATTAAATTTTTCAAGTTCAAGATTACCGAGGTATTGAGGTCACTGATAAGCCAGATTTAATGTATCAACGCCTGTACGTTGCTTAATGATATCAAACAAAAAGTCAAATCATCGCCCTTCGGCTTCCAATGTAATTTCAACATTGATATTAGCATGATAAAAGGATTCGATTGGTGTTAAAATTTAAAAAGAAGAGCTAAAAGTATAGCTGCGTACATTGTATACGTGTAGAAGTATGGTAAGACCGGGTAGTGTATACCTTTGTTTCGTTTCCAGGCCTTATCAGGCTTTGTTTCTGTAAAGCGGGTCGATATTCTTCTCCTCTTGGTCGGGAAAAAAGTGAAATCTACCATTGTTTCTGATGGAGAAAGAGAATTATCGAGAGCTGAAACGCAAACGTTAGCAATAGTGCCGTTGTATTTTTCGAAATTCAGGCGATAGAAATTCCCAAGGCGCAAGTGCTGGGAGTTACTCGTGAATGAAGGCACAAAATAAAACAGCTCGCGGCGTGTAGCCACGGAGTTGTTCTGGCCTGTAGCTTGAACTATGGTGTAGTTACAGCCTGTGTTATTTCTTATATGCATATCCTCACAGAAATCCCAGTTAATGGAGTAGGAAATTGCCTCTTGCACAGTTGAAAAGTTTAGTTTTGTACTTCCATAGATACCGTGAATGATGTTTTGTGTGTACTCTTCACAGCTTTTCGAGTTTACGGCCTGACTAAGGCTCATCAACATCTCCTTGCTATATTTAGTGAAGATTTTGATGTCCGAGGTTTCTTGAAAAGGCTTGCATGAAAGCTTCCAAGCAGCGCACATTTTTAGTTGATCAGACTCTATTGATTGTTTGCAGAAGCATTCAGCAGAAATAGGCTTGCCAATGAAAGAGAAATTTTGCATGGGTTGATTCTGAGCCACACATGGGGATGAAGGAGCGCTGGATCGGTCTTGAATTTGAGCTCTCACCTCTGAATACGCCATCAGAAACCAGACTGCAAAATAACTTGCTAAGGTTAGCCCCAAACGATAAGAGAATGGCTCCTCCATTTCACTTAAGGACAATCACTCCGTCAACTTCTATGACGGAGACCTCGCGAACCCTCTAAGGAAGCCGGGCAAAGATGAAAAGATCTTCCTACGGTAACAGCTTTCAAAGATATCACGAAACTAACAATTTAAGGGACACACAAGATACGTAACCATCAAACACAAACCCATCTTTGAACAAAAACATGTCACAAAATGAGACAGCTTTTTCAAAACAACGAGCAATCTGATCCATAGTTTTTGCATGTTTTTGCCGCACCTCTTCATTTGTTGTAATTTCTACCCTCCGTGAAGTCACCGTGACGTAACGTCTTGCCACAAGGAGGCAAAACAAAGATGCAAACGCTGTAAACAGTGCTCAGGTTGTTAAACTACTATAGGGAATCATCGAATCGAACTCCTGCAAAGTATCAAGCACATAACGCTGGGTTTGGGGGGGAGGGGGTGAAGGGGAAATGGGACAGGGGGAAATAGCCCGGGGAAAGCCGGGTCTGATCCATTGGGTTACTTTTACTTCAAGGGGGCCGGACAGAAAAAGAAATTACTTCCGGACAAAGAGAATATCGGAAATGTGTCGGTATGAAAATTTCAAGGTATTGATATTTTGGTAATACGGGGGAAAAAACAAAAAGGTATAAGCTAAAAAAAGAAATACTTGCCTGCGTAGCAGGCGCCTGGGGGCTCAGAAAGAAATCTCGAGGACGCGCGAGGGGGGAAAAGGTAAGAAACACACGCAAGGTCTAATGGCGACCAGACGTGTCGATTTGAGCTTCGGCTTAAAGGTTTCTGAACTGAAGGGAAAGCTTGCCGAACTTGGCCTTAGCCTCCTACTCAAGGCACCAAAGACATACTCAGGGAACGATTAGCCACCTTTTTAGACGCTGAGGGTAACTAAGAACACGATTTTCTTATCGATAATCCGCCAAATGAAACTGAAATGGCCAAAGTGATCGCTTTCCCGACGCAAGTCACCGTTCCCGTTGAACGTTTCGCTTCTGGCACTGACGGCTTATTGGTATCCAGCTCACAAGATTTAGAAGCCTTCGATATCAGAGCAAAGCTCAATTCTGTTTGCGAGGACATCGAGCTTCTGAAATTAACATTTGAATCGTTGAAACGATCGACTGATCTTTCTGCCTGGTGCCAAGACTGGCCAAGTCGAAGCTTTGGAAAGGAAGAACGTGGCTCTAAAAACCAAACTCAAAGAAGTAGAGGCTGAAAGAGACTCACTTAGACCGGCACTGACATTTCTAGCGAAAGACTTGAAGCCAGTAATCTGCAATCACGATTCAACCGAAAAAAGAAATCAAAAGGCGCGAGAAATTACAGAAGAGCTGGTCGAGGTGAAGAAGAAAAAGTACACGCAAGCTTCGCATTCGAAAGAAAATGCCGCTAAGGATACCAACACGATATCACTTTCTAAATTAAGCAACTACTTAATTCAAGAAAACGCTCAGTACAATTGGTTTAAGTCGTTTTTAAAAATCGAACTCAAATATGTTTTGTTAGTGGTTCACTTTCTAAAACCTGCTCCCTCCAATTAGGCATCCCTTAAGGCACAATAATGGGTCCTCTATTTTTTTGTTATACATAAACGACTCACCAAAATGCTTATCTAACTCTTATTCTAGAATTTATGCCGTGATACGCATCTTAATAACTACGCTGATAAGGATGTGACTATCCTTCAGTCCTGTTTGAATGAAGATTTGCAAAATATCGGCAAATGGCTGATCGCAAACAAACTCAAACTTAATACGACTAAGACTGACTTTGCGCTAATCGGTTCGAGACAAAACTGTATCTCTTGTTCTGAATATCAATGGTACTCCGGTAAACCAGGTATCAACGTCAAAATCTTTGGGTGTACTTATCGATGCAAACATTACCTGGGACAGCCATATCGAAAAGCTGGCTAAATATATTGCCTCCGGTATTGCAGCTATCAAGCGGGTCAGGAAATTTGTTCCCCCAGCAACACTGCATCTTGTCTACACAGCCTTGATTCAGTGCAACCGCATTTCGACTATTGCAATGTTTTTTGGAGGAAACTGTGGTATAAAACTAGCAGACAAAGAGATTACCCAACTTCGTAGGAGAGAACACTGGGAACGAGGTTGGATATTACCTTATTAGTCCTCTCCCTTTCGCGTGTTCCCCTCACACGTCAGGTGCGCGGCTGCTACGTAGGCTAAAGAATGACGTCACAAAGATAGTTTCAAACGTTGTTAAAGTGGCTATTCAGTCGCCTTTAAATGACAAGCGCTATTGGCTTCACGAGTACAGTCCGTAGCCGGGTCGATCTGTCTAATACATGATGTGTTTTGCCTTTAAAAAAAAAACAGCACAAACTGAGTGGCTGTGGTCAATAAATGTAACGTCATTTAGACTTTGCATCTTCTCGTGTACTGAGTCCAAATCTTCAAGAAAAAATAGATGTCCGTGAACATTTTGCTTGAAATTTATCGTCCGAACATTTTTCATTCAAACATTTTTGTAGAGGGACCTGTGTAAAAAATATTAGTTGTGAATGGAGAGAAGGAGTAATAACGTCGAGAACCCTCGATGTGGTCTGGTGTAGAGTTTGTGGAGCAAACCCTGAGTGGAAATCATTCTCCTCCCCAGAGCTCGCCATTTCTTTGGTCACATGGTCTTGAAACCAGGGGCTCCACTGGTCGCAAAAGTGGCTCTGGGGACGAGAACGAGTAAAGATTATTGACGCCTCCAGCCGCACGAGAGAAAAAGAATTATGGTACCGAGGTTAAGAAAATAGCTCTTGTAGAAAATAAGACATTTAAGAAAATTCCAGCTTTGTGAACTTTTAAAATGTATTCTAATATAAAAGTTGACGTGTTTCTTGCAGTTAAAGTATAAGAAGTTGCGTGCTCAAAAACTGCCTAATATAGAAATAAGCGACGTAGTCAGAAGATATTGTCAAGCTAGATCGATCGTTCAATGGGTCATTTCAAGTCAGGGCAAAGAAAATCACACCACGACTCGTGTGCCATGCACGTGCTATTCAAGAAGGGCGCTGAAACACGCCTAGAGCACACGTGAGGCATGGTGGGACTGGGTCGAAGTGCTGAAAATCGCAGTATGCGATTTCTAGATATTTTTAACTGTGATTATACTTTTTCTGTATATTTTCTAAATTACAGGTAAAGAGTATGCGTTTTACACTACACTTATTGTTGTACTAACCGTGATAACACGACCTCGGAAAAAGTTAATAACTGTTGAGAGCATTAAAAAACCGTTTCGCGGACTTTTAAAATTTTTCTAATATGAAAGTTGGTGATGATCCTTGCAGTAAAATGAACAACTAAAGTAAATGATGAAGAACCTACAAAATAAGGAGATTGAAATGACTTTGAACACTAGTGTGTAATTAATAGTGTCTGTGAACTGCAGATGAGGATATTAAACTGAATCAAGGAATCATTGGCAGTAGTTTTTAAGATATTATTTATTTGATATATTCTAAGCCATTGGCTTTATATATAGCATAGTTTGTAATTTATGAAATGAGGTTGGCACTGCAGAAGCACGACTTTAACTCGTGCCAAGGCTCGTGCTCCGGAAGCACGGCAAAGCTTGGCGTGCAACACAAAAGCAGCACACTGTACCGTGACAAAGTTCTTACAAGGAATCTTATTTAACTCTTTGTTTTAGCTTCATTCGATCAATTGAGTTCGACACCTTAGTAGAACGACGTTTTAAACGGGCCTTTTTTCAAAATCATGCCGTCAGTAACTAGTAAAACCGTCCACTTTGTTCGCCACTTCCAATCGACCTGGAACGAAGCAGAAGAGGAACAAAACCTGACGCGCTTCGACAAAGGACTACAGAGCGATGCTCTTTTGGATGCGCCATTGAGCACTTATGGCAAAAAACAGGCGTTGACGATTCAACAGAAAATACAGGATCTGAATGCAGAAGTCGCCATTACTTCCCCTTTGAGCAGAGCAATCGAGACCTGCTTACTGACCTACGGAAATCAAAATGTGGTGGCTTCACATCTTTGTCGCGAGATAGGAGAATCGCTCTGTGACATTGGATCTCTGAAAGAAGACCTGATCAAGAAGTATCCAACAGTTGATTTCAGCGGTGTGCCTTCCAAAGTTTGGTGGTATGTGGACGAAAAGCTGAAGGGTCAACTGACAGATCCAAGAAAATGCTACGAATTTGTCTTAAGCAACGGAACTTGTAAGTTGGGAGAAACCTTCAAAGGAAGTCACTTTCAAGAGAGAATAGAGCGATTTCACGATTTCCTTCAAAACCGACCTGAGTCAAATATTGTAGTTTTCGCACACAGTGGATTTCTGAGAAGCTTCCTTGAAAAATATTATGGACGACCATTTGAGCAGTACTATCCAAATGGACAGATTTCTACTTACCATTTGTAACGGTGTTACATAATGTTATTAACTTTAAGCTAAAAGATTTGTCAAATCGATATTTAAGAAAGCGGTCTCCTTCGTCTCCTTTAGCACAGGGATGTTTACACACTGATTTAGCTGATTTAGGGATCGACCAGTGATAGATGCGATCATCTTTTTTAGGGGGCGGGTTGACTCTCCTTTTCATCTTTTTTCTTCCTGCGAAAAAATAACAAAATCTCAGCTCAACTTATTTTTTCGCTTAACTCTGAGGATTGATAAGACTTCAACTTGGAACATTTCATTATTTACTCTGGCTTTTGTATATATGATTAAAAAGAATCCTGTAAAAGGTGCGTCATTGTTCATTCTGAGACCCTCATTTATTGTTTCCAAACTTTTCTAAAAATAATAGTATCACAGAATCCAAAGTTCACGAATGAGGATCGCTGTCGCAGAACGGAAATTTTATAGGGGTTCAGGGATTTTAGCGATCGCTATTTGGGGTCAAAAATAGCAATAAAAATACATCAGAACATCTTATCCTGTCTATTAGTTGTGGTGTTTTCTTAGCATATTCCGGGCCGTTTCAGGGCGACTGCAGCGAGTCTGAGTTCTCCTCTTCTCTTCCGCCAGCTATCCAGAGAGTTCTTTCTTCCCCCTAACAGCCAAGGTATAATATATAGTCAAGTAAAGAGAGAACAGCGGCAGAACTGAAACTTGCTGAAATCGCAAGACATCCTGATATGACTTTCATAGCTATTTTTTACACATAAATTAACAACAATCGCTAAAATTCCCATTCAAACCCTTATAATATTTCTGTTATGCAACAACGATTTCCACTCGTTAGCTTGGGGTGCCTGTGACAGTACAGAGGTAAAACTTGGTCATGTGAGAAAGGGCGTGGCTGCTTCATTTGATCGAGTGAGAGAATCCTACAAAAGCTAAGCTATGAACTCCAAAGCTAACGAAGGCTGTGGATTTCGAAAACATGACCAATATGCTACTGGTTTTCTTAACTTGTTTGAAAATTTATTTTAAAAGATTAAAAACGGGAATTTCAGACTCGTTGGCGCTATTTGTCAAAACAACTTTGCTGTGCCCGGACGCAAGGCGTTTTGGCTAGCATTTCAAACGGGGATTGATGAGAAAATCAGACTCTGGAGGTGCCTGATATGTGCTCTAAACCTATATTTTGCTCAAAAATTGCTCGAGGTTCTAGGACCGCAAAAACTGGTTGCTCTAAACGTCAAAAGTTGCTTAAAAGTTGCCGAGCACAATCGGGACAGGCTACTCATGTTCCAGTCAAGAAGTACCTAGCAAACTCATCTTACCGGATATAACAATGCCTCAATACCGCATTAAGTCAAATTTTTGAACGATAAAATGAGCCAGAAACATTTGGGGATTTGGGAACAGTGGCACTATTGTTTCTCCCTTTCTTCTCGTAAAAAAAGCCTGATCGCAGGATACATGTACCGTCAACATAATCGTGAAGGACTTATCCCTAAAACGGATTCTTAGAGTTGGTCGCTTCCTTTCTTTAATGTTCTTAGTTGACTCCATATAAGACAGACACCAGGAGTTAATCCAAGTGTGAACCAGCCTGAAAAGACATTTGGCCGTTTGTATTCTAAGGACGCATTATCCATCTGGACGAACTTAGGCAAACATTTTGTAGATCGTCTGGTTATGCGTGTCAAGCATAAAGACGGGCACCAAACACATTATGCGTCCAGACGAACTACCTATCGTAGTACGTCGTTCAAGACGTATTCCGAAGGATAGTTCGGCCGTCTTAACACCAGAGACGGATTATCCGTTGAGTAATTCGCGTAAGAAGGATAATACGTCTTAATGTGAAAACCAAACAGTTTTAATTTTAGATGAACAATCTGCCTGACTTTATCCGTTTCTCCGTCAATTTTGACGGATTTTGAAGATGGATAATTCGTCTCTAGTATGAAAACGGCCAATGAGTCTTGCGCCAGTCTTTATACCTGAGACGTATAACCAGACAAACTACAAAACGTTTGCCTAACTTTGTCCAGACGGATAATGCGACTGTAGCATAAAAACGGCTATAGACGCATTATGCATCCGGACGGGATAATACGTCCTCCTGTATAAAAACGGCCACTGTGCCCGCTTGCCGGTCACAGAGGTGTCCGTACCGTATTATTGCGAAAGATATATACAGAACCAGACAAGAAAATAAGTTTCTATTTTCTTTATTTTTATGGGGTGATAAAACTCCGCAATTAAGCAGAACTAGTTCATTACTGTTATTCTGCAGGATGCCAAGACTTGACTGCATTCAAAAACTATTGACATCTGAAGAACGCATTACAACCTGTACAGAAACACCTGCAAGACGTAATTAACTTAAGTCTTTGTAAACCTACATTAGCCTCCCACGCGGACAGGAACGCGTGACGAACCCCTAAGAACGTCTGCGTGGGAGGCTAAACCTACATAAGCTTATACAGAGTTCGTACCCTTTTTTGAACAAAAAATTCAAGCATTTTTCAATTCAAGGACTTTCAAGGACACATTTCCCATTTTTCAAGGACTCCACTCAACGCAAAAAAAAAGCCTTGAGTATTTTTTCCTTTTTAGTTCTTCCACAACATGAGCAATTTTATCTTGAAGGTCTTTCTGTGTTTGCTCCTTTTAGGTACTTGACAATCCGGGTTGGACAAAGTTAGCACCGAAATTCAAGTACTTTCCAGCACCGACTGCAATTTTACAAGGTGTGTGCGAATCCCACTTATATTGCTATCTCTGCAGGCTTCTTTTTGGTATTTTATCGGTTAGAATACTGTATTGACAAAAAATATCCCTTAAGTTTTTACATCGCAGTTTATTACCTTCAGCCGTACACTGGGGTAATATTCATACATGAAATACACCATGGGTTGACCAATTGTAAATCTGTATCCACCCAGTACCGCGCAGCTTAAAGCAATTCCTTGGTATCTCTTTTTTGGATAGACTGAGGTTCATGTACAAATTTGTACCGAACTTAGAATTACAGTGGAACCTCGATAAAACGAACCTCTATATAACGAAATTTTCGATATAACGATCTTCTTTACCCCAATAACAGTAAAATACATGAAAAAGAACCTCGATACAATGAAACCTCGTTATAGTGAACAAATCTTTTCAGTCTCTTGGCCCTTTGGTAAATCGAGGTTCCACCGTACTATTGGTATTGTTACAAATATCGAGCTTAAAATGTAACCTATTCATTTTCCAAAGCTGATAAGATAGTAACACTGGAAAAAATGAAATCCAGAAATCAATTACCAACTTTAGGAGTAGCGCAAGACTAATATGAAGCAAGAGTAGAAGTATCAGAGGCAGGATCATCTACAGAACAAAGCTGAATTAGAAGAAGGGATTTCTGGAGCAAGAAGGGAGAAGTAAATCGAGTCAAGATGAGAATGCCTAGGAAAGCTACTGGATCTGTTCACACAGAGCACTGCTCTTCATTCATATTCATGCTATATATCTCTTAACCCTTTACGGCACAACATCAACATAAAAATTCTCCAAACTGACCTCCATAAATTTTCTTAAAGAATCAGTTGAGAGAATTTGTCAACAGAACAGAGCACTTTCCCCTCGATGGTCAAGGGGTGACTTTTCGTGTTGCTCGCATATTAATAGGGAGTTTAAGTAACGACGTTTTTGAGCCATGCACGTCAACCGGAAGTTGACTTGTTGAACTCTTCGGCCGTGATTTTGAACAAATTCTTTAGTAAATCGTCTCTACAAGAGAAAAGACACTTAGCGATACAAATATGGTAGCCTCAAGGAATATTAAAGGAGAAAAAGGCTCACTTCCGGTTCCGGTTCCGCTGCTTAAACTCCCTAATACTGATGAGAGAAAATTGATGTTGGTCACTATTAGGACTTACAGCGTCAATTAAGCATGCCATTCCACTACCCAGGCGTCTCTCTGCTATGAAAAGGAAGATGTTTTGTTTAACCCTTTCCCAATTATTTTTAATAAAGCTTTGAATTTGACTCATTAATCTGAGGTCTGCTGTCTGCAAATCCTTGAGCTTGATGACCCAGTAGCCTGTGTACAGCCACCCCCCTCCCCCGAATTTTTTTTGACGGGAGGGAACAGCTGTAGACATGCTACTAACCTGGTTATTTATGAATCTTTAAAGAGGTTTTGCTTGTTCGTTCTTTACATCTTCGATTATCATTTTAGCAATTTTCCAGGCCATTTCTTCTTTTGCCTACAAAGGGAAAAAAAGACAGTGTCAAATAAATCAGACTTTGATAAAAAACAGAAACAAATTTTCAAATCATAAATACAAAGTTTTAACAACTTTGTGATAGAGAAAGTAAAAGACAATCTATAAAATGTATATAACGTACAAATTATGTAAGCTAATAAGCATGATAACCCTCCAGGTGAGAACATTATTTTTCCTACGATGTGGAACAATTTGGTTCAACTGAATCTTACCTCAGCTAATACTAAAAAGCTATCACCCTTTTTAGGCTCCTTCGCAGTCGCTCGGGCCAGAGTCATGCAATGCTCCATGCATGACTCCAGCCTAAGCAGCCGCGAAGGAGACAATCACCTCTACTGAGATGAAGAACATAAGGATGTGTAGAGGCTATTTCCAAGTTACCCCAAGCCTCTGTTTTAAAGTGAGGATAAAAGTGAAGAGGCTACTGCAAATAAAATTCATTTTCACAAGCACTTAAAAGTGAGGGTTTTTGGAACTCAGAAATGGCCCACTATTTCAGTGGTGTTATATCTTTCTTTTGCAGTATTAATTACCAGGATGTGAAAGTCATACCTTGTCTTCTACTCCGGACACCAACTTTCTCATGGCTTTTCCCAGTTTAGCAGCTGAAGCAAAAAAAGAACAACTGTTAACCACCATGATAAAAAATGACTCTATTAATTAACTCTTTCACTCATATAGTTCAGTTTATTTTCAAGCTATTAGCATTAATTATTTTAACATGTATAAATTAATTGTGCTGTGGATGGTCAGTATGAGGACAAGTCATCTAGGTCTGACTTTTAACACTGTAGATAAAATTTTATGTAGCAGCCTTTCCAAGGATTATACTACTACATGAGAAATTTCTGCAATTTCATTGCCTTAGACGGGTGTTTATTAGCCATCGAAGATCGGAGAATTCTCTGTTTACTACACAGAATTCTCCGTTTAATGTGTGATAGCCTATGACTATTTTATATTCAGACATTGAGCCTCTTTCACAATACTCTCCTGTAAAGTTACACCTTTCTCCTGCTACGAGAATTCTTGGTGAAACCCTGCTTAGAGCAATGGTATTTCAGCTTAATTTGAAATGTGAAAATTTCAAACCTCTTGCAGGTAGTGGTATAAACAAATAATAGCATGATTTGTACATGATATTTAGCAAAAATACCACTCATGATATTTGCAAAATTGTCTCAAATTTCACTCGCCTAACGGCTCAAGAAATTATGTATAACAATTTGAAATATCACTTGTGGTATTTATGCCAAATATCACTAATTATCATGCTGTTACCTATACAAACTTACAAGTAGTCTTTATGTAAAGGTACTATTATTATGCAATAAACATTTTCTTTTGAGAATTTCAATGAAGGAGAATTAGATTTCGATAAAGATTTGGATTTTAATACTAGATTTGCCAGTTCTTTGCAGGGTTCTTAAGAAATGACAGGTCCAAATAATCTGCAGATTTTAACAAACACTGGCCCCAGTTGTTCAAAAGGTCCACGATAATGCTATCCACCTGATAAATTTCTATTCAGTGGATAGTGCAATATTGGTTTCCCTAATACTTACCTACTGGATAGTTATTTATCAGGTGGATAGCACTATCCAATGTTTGAACAACCGAGACCAGGTTTCCCTAGCCAAAGTTTCAAATAAGCAACAGGTGCATTTGATTGAAAAAATATAGTAGATAATTTACTCATCACGTATGCCTATGGAAATGTACCTGTAGAGATGCCATTTCCTCTGTCTGGTTCAGGCTCAAAGATTGGTTCAAAAATCCCAAACTCATTGACTTTTCCCAGTGACAAGGGTCTGCAATAAAATAAATCACTGGTAGAAATAATGAAATAACACTGATACTGTACAGTAAAAAGATATCCCTATATAGTCCACAGAATTAAGTTATGGCATTTTCTACCCTCTGATAATTAACCAGCGATAGTCAATAAACATTTTTGACATCCAAGGTCATTATTGAGAAACCTGACTAAAAAATGGACATTTACAACACACTGAAAACAAGTGCTGCAATTTTATGTACATTTCTTGAATTTTCTTATTTTTTTAAATTGGAGACATGCAGTCAGTTTATGCAAGATTTTGTGGTTTTGTACGAATTTCCTCTAAGAACTAACCCGGCATTAGGTCTTTGCCAAATTGCATCTGGATGTTCTGTGAGATCCAAATCTGATCCAAATGAAGACCTGACTAAGCGATTGTTTTCCTCCAGATTCTGTACATCATCAACACTGCCAACAGAGGCTGAGAGGGTCTGGGAATTCCGCCGTTCACTTACAGAGTTTAACAGCTCGGTGAGGTATTTAAAGTGCACCTCACCTTGGAGGAAACTTGGAAAAAACACCTGAAATTAGAAGTAAGACGGAATATAATACATTTAAATGTAAAGAAGTTCAGTGTACTCTTTTTGTAACTTCCTATGTCAGGTGATAGGACACTATAAAATGGGGATCTTTAACCCATTTAGTCCTGAACTGCCCATAACCACCCATGTGGATCTATGTTCTTTGAGCCACTTACCAATTATTTGCCCTTCTGTGACCACCAAACAGTGATTTTCCCTGGTTATGGGACTGAGCCTGCAGAAAACCCTGAATATAATGTAATGTCAACAACCCTTATGATTTGGCCAAGAAAAAATGGTAACCTGGGTCGACAAACAAATCATTTCTAAAACGCAAACTTATTTGCAGCCCTGTAGTCTATAGCCTTTAAACAGATTAACACCACATGCATTTTTCTAGGATACTCTGACTAAAGGGATTCTCATAATCTGATTAAAAGAGGATATTACCTCCTCAAGAAGACAAAGGACATGTTCCATCAGACATGAGAAGCAATCAGGAAGGGGTCCACCCTCACGACATATCTTATTCTCTATTTCAATCCTTGTGATATCATCCACCCCCAGAGGCACACTTGCTTGCATAGATATATACCTAGAAATAATGAGATTAACTAATCAGAAGCTTTCTAAATTTACATTTACTAACTACAGTCGACTCCCAGTAACTCATCGAACCCTCTATAACTCGAACCTCCCCTTAACTCGAAGTAATTTTCATTTCCCCTCAGATCATTTTCCATATAGTTTTACCCTCAATAACTCAAACTCCCGATAACTCGCACTTTTTTCTATTTACCTTAAGGGTTTGAATTATCGGAAGTCGACCGTAGATGGAATATGATTGTTCAGGTGAGTATAGTCCTGAATAGGACTGTTGTCTGCTGTTTTGACAACCTGTCCAGTAGTCATCTTCAGAGTCAAAGTGAGTTGCATCACATTGATCAGTTAATGGTATAATCTCTGGTTGTTGAGCTGATTGGTCAATTAAGTCGCAATATTTAATGTTTATTTTCATCACGATTATTATTATTCGTTTATATTAAGTCATTGAAATAATAATAACTTAGGGGAGGGGTAGGTGGTCCGTTATTCAGAAACCTCAATTGATTGGAATAATCTTACAGTACTTCTGTAATTTGAATCACTCCAAAAAACAACAATTGCCTGTCATGCAAGTCGAGAACAGAATTTATTGACCCAACAGCAAAATCCACTAGCCCCAGGATACTGTACACAACTTTGCTGACTTACTTGTCATAAATGATCATTGCATCCTCCAAGGCATGCTGTGCATTGTACTCATTGTTTTCCAGTTGTGCTTTAAGGTGATATTGGAAATTATCGGCTGTTAACCAGAACTCTAGCATGTGTTGAACACCTTCCTGCTCCAGATGCTAAAAAAGTAGCAATAAGCATTCAAATTCTCAGTCTGTAGTTAGTCTTCAAATATGTGCTATCATGGACAGGATACAGTTAACTCTCTGTAAGATGGATACCTTTTGGACTGGCACTGAGTGTCCATTTTGGAGAGATGTCCGTCTGATAGAGAGTCAACTAAAAGGAGTAAAGAAAGGCAGGGACCAACTCTAGGTGTATGTTTAACAGCTGTCTGTCTTATAGAGGTGTCCATTGAGAGAACGTCAACAGTAATCTGTTTCTCAAAATCACAACACTGAGTTTGTATCTGAGAGTGACTTCTTTTATATACATGTTGTAGTTACAGAATGAAGTAAATTGTATTGCAACAAATAATATAGTTCTTACCTCCATGAAGTAAAACATAGCATTTTGATTGTACAGAATATCTGAGAGAAACACTTTCCCACTTGTCAGAATATCAATTTGATGTTTACAATAATGTGAACTCCCAAGAAAAGTAGGGAAATACCTAAAAACAAGAGAAAGAAGTACAGTTAACAAAGCTTATTGTGCTTAGCAAATAGTGAACCTCTCTGATGTGGTGGAACTCTTGGATGATCATACATGCATAATGCGATTCGTGTGAGCACATGGAGAATCTCTGAACACAGAGTAATTGATTGAGTTGTGTATTTTTATTTTAGTTGATATGTGCACTTCTCTAAAGAAGGGGGGGGGGGGAAGAACAGTACCATTTCAAGATGCCTTTTCAGCTATAGGCAAATCTTTGTTTGCATTTTTTACCCTTCATTAACATACGCTTAGCATTCTGTGATCAAGCTTTACAAAAAAGGTGAATTTAAACAGTTTTTTCAGTTTCTAAGGGTTAACTCAAACGCTAGCAAAAACTGTTGCTCAGTAAAGGATTTCCCGATATAAGTGGAAATATAGGTGGGTAAATAAGTGGCTTAAAGCTGCACAATTTGTAATTCTCTGGTTTCTACTGGTGAGAGACACAATAAAGAATGGTAACACAGCTTATTTGTGAGGATAAAGCATCTAATGGTCTCTGTAGAATGGTAGAACTCATATTCTCATATTCCCCATGAGATTGGGCAGGAATAGCTCAGTTCCAGAGAGCTTGGCTGCAGGGTGGGAGGCACTGTTTGGGCTGTCAACTCACGGTCTCATGATTTAGCCTCCAAGTAACAGTTTGAATTTCAAAGTCTTAAAATAGCCAGACAATTTTGGTAGGAATCGTGTAATTTTTTGTCCTCATAATGGACAAATTGTGTCAATCTAACGTTTTTTTGTAGGGGGGGGACTGGGTCTAATTCCAACCTAATTTTCCGTGAAACAAGGTTAGCTAAGATCTGTGGGAAGCCTTATAGCAAACTCAAACATACTATTGATGTGGATAGTAAAACAGAATCTCAAACTGACTAGGAGACTTCAGAGCCTCAGCTTAAGAAGAAAAGAAAGTCAGTGGCTGGAGCAGCCAAATTTCGTACAACATTAATAAAAGTGAGTGGAGTAAATTATATCTAATAGGGTAAAGGATACTATGGTTTTTGGGGCCTTTTTTCATACACTCCAGATTGCATGGTTTAGGGGTTGGAAGGTCTGGGGTTGGATCCTCATGACTGGACCAATACTTAGGGTTTCATCTGAGAAATGAAGGTTTTGTAATTTCAGGAGAGCAGAAAACTGAAGGGAATCATGCAAGACATGCTCACTAGGAAGACATACAATGAGGAACAGAGAGCTCAAATCACAGCTTTGAAAAATCAGAGGCAAGCTAGCCAGTATACATGTTTTGGTTACCACCACCTGTCAACCTTAAGGCAAAACCAGGAGTAAAGTCATTTATGAAAGTACCTTGTGGTAAAGTATACCTTACTTGAATACCAAGATCTAAACTTTTGGATTGAAGTAAGCAAAAAAATAGGGGTAAACTTACATCTTTTGCATTACATCAAATGCAAACTTCTGAGCTGGCTGAAAGGAATCTGGACAAATTCTTCCATCTTCACTGCAGATGTTAACTGTTCAATAATATTATAGTTTATTAGGAGAAAAATTAGAAACAATTCACCTCTTTCCTTTAAAGGAAACTCTGATGAGGTTAACCACAAAAGTATATTAATTCCATGTGAAAAATGTTGCACAAAATGGGGCACCAAAATCAGGCTTACTGCATCTTTTAGTTAGGCTGGGGGGAAAAGATGTTTGCATTGAGATTCAAGTCAGTTCTTCTTTGGCGGTAGGAGATATGATGGATGAAACAAGTTTGATGAGCATTCACTATGTATGAAATGTTAAGCCTGTTAATCTCACATTTCATGTAAGTAAATGCCTACATGTCTGGCCACTTACTTTCAATCTGCCTGCGCATGGATTCTTCCAGGCCAATAGGATGTGATGCCTCAAGGGAAATGTATTTGCTATAAATACTCACAGCATCAATGACAATACTTCTCGTCCTCCTTCGGCAAAACTCGCGTCGTTCATGTTCGTAGTCTGGCTTTAAATCAAACGTAACTTTCGAAGACCGAGAAGACTTAAGGGTACCAGAATCTTCAACAGATTCTGTACTTGCTTGACTACAGTTTGTATTTATTACATCATCTTGATTGACTCCATTTTGTAAATTGTTTGCACTAATAATAGCACTTGATGACTCAGAAGAAGTGGAGCCAGAGAAGTCACTGATTCTATTACTCGTTTGACTGTTGCTAAACCCTTGTCCACAGAGATCACATGTCTTACTTGATTCGATAAAGCGACCACACTTGTCACACAACAGCAACACATCACCATTGTTTCCTGTTGTGTTTCCTGTTGATGTAGAGCTCTCTGGTTCATAACTGGTGAAGTCACCAAAGTCTTTGTTGTCACTCTCAATACTTTGCTGTTGATTCCTACTTTCCTTTAAACTATTGTCTTTGCTTTGCTCATTTACAGAGCTGCCAGTATGTGAAGTATCTGAATTAAATGCACTAGCTATGTTTCTGTCTATATCAGTATTTGTACTCAGCTCTGCTTTTGATGTCTTTAACCTTGACACAGAGTTAATTCTCAAGCGATTTATGGTTGAGAGTCTGAAAGTTTCAGCTGTGAGCCAAAAGTTCAATAAGTTCATGGCATTTTGTTTTTGCATGTACTCCATAAAATATGGCAATACACTATCATCCATTAGGACTTCTGTCAGAGACTTGGATAACTGGGACTTTCTTGGAAAAGTTGCCACACACTGAAATAATTTGATACAACAGTCAGAACATAGTTTTTCCAAAAACAGTTGAGAAAAAGATATGAGAGAAAAATGCGAGCAACTTTAATTAATGTAAATACCTTGGCAGACTTCTTTCCAGAAACACTTGATAAAAGCTTTCCGCATTCTTGAACTGTGGAAAAAAAGAGAAAAAAAATCGTTTGTTAACATAAAGATATATATTGTGCAGTTTGACTGTATCTGAGAGGATCTTTGCTGTTGAAATTAGAAATATCTAAATTTCATATGGATCCACAGAATGAAGAAATAAATGCAAACAAGATTATTGCAGTAAATGACGCAACTTATGTAGTTGAGAAAAGAAAGTCTGAAAAAATTCTGGCTTGCCTAGCTTGAATTTTTTTAGGCTTTCTTACATGTACTTTCAGTTGCATAAGTTGAGTCTTTAACTGTGACAATCTTCTTGGCATTTCATTAACTGTTGGCCACAAGTCTCCTTGTGATTCTGAGCAATATGATAGGGAGCTTAACCCATTCGCCCCTGAACCGCCCGTAACCGCCCGTGCGGATCCAGGTCCTTTCTACCCTTTGTGACGTCATCAGTTTTAACGGTCAAGGACAACTTTCTTCGCTAACTTGTGCAGAGTGAAGATATCTTTCAAACCATACCAGAATGAGCACAATTCAGTCAAGGACACCGGAGAAAGAAGCAAAAAACCATGTGACATTGACCTGAAAATCTCCATGAAAATCTTGTTCCATTACCCACCTACCTTTCCTTTCACCTGATCCTAAGATCCTAAAAACTTTCCTAAAAACTCTTCCCACCAAAATGAAGCCTACTAAATGCCCAGCAAGAGAAAAAAAAATGAGGCAAAAAAAGCGAAAAAAGAAGGGAGGAGAGAGAGCGAAATCAAAATCAAAATTTTGCTTTCTGCGCATGCCCGAACTTCGCAAGCTGATGTTTTGCATCTGGATCAGAAGGCCGCGAAGTGTACAACCTGTAAACTGGTTTGTGGTAAGTTTTAGCTCTTTATAGCACGACAGTGACCAGAAAACCACTCAACTAGCTTCAAAACGCGTTTTCGGCAAAAACTCCAGGAGTGAATGGGTTAAGCAAAGATGTTTTTGAGCAATGCATTTCAACCGGAAATGAGGCTTTTTCCCTTTTTAATATACCTTGACACCACTAAAATTTTGTAATGATAAGTATATTGACTCCTATAGAGCCCGGGGGGGGGGGGGGGGGGTACTCCCTTATAAGGGCTTAACCCTTTAAGTCCCAATAGTGACCAAAATCAATTTTCTCCTAACAATATCCATACATTGTAAAGAGGTTACGTTATGAGAATAAATAAAATGATCACCAAAGGGAAAACGCTTTGATCTTTTATCAGATTCTCTTTACACATTCTGTAAGGAAATGTATGGAGATCAGTTTGGAGAATTTGTATGTGGATATTGGGGCTTAAAGGGTTAATGGGGACGTGCAGCCAGCCAGGGTACGTTTTTCGGGATTTTTGTCTTAAACAGGGTATTGAATTTATCATTTTTTGTCTTAATCATGGTATCGATTTATCAATTTTGTCTTAAACAGGATATTCTTTCTTGGACGATAAACAGCCAAATTTTTTCAAGCTCTAATGTTAATTAATATTGACTTCCGTTGACTTAAACAGGGTATCAAAAATTGGAATTCTGTCTTAAACAGGGTAGGAAAATCAGCGATATTTGTCTTAAACAGGGTCAGGGTATGTGGGGGGCCACGCCGAACCTCCCCACCCAGGGATATCTTGAGTAACCCCCCCCCCTACCCGGGCTATAGAGACTATTTGCTCAAAACACTTGGGCAAAAGCACAGCCCAACAGTACAAACAGTCTACCACTTCTGGTATACATGAGTCAGTCAAAACCCTCTCCTTGCATAAGCTTATTACCAATTCATTCATCAAAGAGATAACAGAGCTTACTTCCAATTAAGTTATTTTGTCTGTCTATAGCATCATTTGGAGGAGCAGAAGCTAACTGTTTCTTGGACTTCCCTTTACTTTTTCCAGATTTAGAACTCTTTCCCTTTCCCTGTTTTTCTGAAATATAAAAGAACAGTTATTGTCACATGGGTGACAAACTAACAAAACTGTAACTCTTTTGGCCACCACATTTTCTTCTCAAAGCACAGCACTGCCTGTTGTGTGCTTCCATCTGTATTCTTCTGTGGTTCAATTTTGTCCTTAGTTTACATTTTTTTTTCTTTTGTTTAAATTTGTAATCACACATCATCATACCCAAAAACAAACATAAATAAATTTAAGGTGATTCCCTGGTTTTGCACTGCGCATCTCTTACTGCGCATAACAAGATGGCCGCCGTAAAAAAGAGCATGTGAAGTAACATTATTAAAATTAAGTTGACTGAAGAGAAACGCTATTGGAATTTTTGCTTGCTGTTGTTTCTTGCCGAGGTGAGACTCAATGTGTTGGGAAAGTGCATAACGTAAGCAGTATGCGAGTTGCTGAGTTCGACTTCCTCACGGAGAACCTCGATAGTGGATGTTTAACTTATGCTTTCTCACTTTGATTTTCAATTAAATGCTTTCTTTATCACATTGTGTCCTAAATGTGATATCTCGATGTAAATTCTGTAAAAGCGGATTTTTTAATACTTTCTCCCCCCCTTTCACATACATTCTACTTTGAAACTCACCCCAGTCTTCTCTCAAAATCGGAGAAAATGCATTTGGTGGGTACTTTCTGCAGTTCTACCGCAAAAACGAGTATGGTGACCCCCATTTTTTATTTCATGATTTTAATAAGGACAGTGCTTCCTTTTGATAAGAAAAAAATTGGCACAAATCTATGTTCAGTTTTTTGGCAGTTTTACTAAATTGTATGGATTGAGCTATCACGGGTTGAATAGCGCGTGTCCAATTTAATTCTTCTTTGGAGCGTAAAGTAAAAACAAGGGCATTAAAAGGCATTTTTCCGGTACGTAAGTGGATAAACAATAGATTAAAGTCAAATTCCGTGCGATGCCACATGCATCATCGAAAAAATCTCTCCTTTTTGTCTAGTTTTGGGCTGCCCCACGGTTTTTGTAAAAGGGTCCTAAATAGCCGTATTTGAGCATGGTGACCCCCACTTTTTATTAATTTTTTATCATCTTCTTGACTTGTTACATCAGTGTACCAAGTTTCATCTACAATCTATGTTAGGTTCTTTTACTGGGGAATCACCTTAAACAATGGACAAAAATGAATGGAAACACAATATCTGTGAGTAAGATACTATTCTCTCCTGTCTCTTTTTGACCTTGGAGACATCTACCAAGTAAAAATATATAATCACTGTGAATAGAAAAGCAAACGCGCTCTCTGGAGTAACAAACAAAATAATGTGTTAACTATTCCCAGTGCTCGCTCACACAATACTGGCCTTAGTTCTCACCAATTACTAGCGAGAGCTCTATTTCAGGTGTGTGTTTCTGTGCTTTCTTTCCAGTTTGGGTGGGAGGATTGGATTCATGAGCCGTCAAAGCCCCTTTTGGGGGTGGGGGTGGGGTGGGTCTACACCTGTTTTGCTTTGTGGTTCGTTTGTTTGACTGTCCCCTCCCCCCCTATTTTTTCTCTTATCTTGGTCTAGTCCTTTCGCATTCTCGCCTGTGGACTCGCATGTCCCGTAACTCAACTCGAGTCCCTAGGCCTTTGTTAAGCGATAGTCCACTGGGAATAGATTACTATGTATGGGTAGGGTATATTATGATAATTCATTTTTATCATGGCTTGTGTGACAGCAACTTAGAATTACAAAAACAACAGGTAAATTACAAAAAACGTGTGTATTAAAATCTGCACCACCTTTACACTGGTTGCAATAATAGTTGTAGGTGATGGGGGTAGATTCCTGTCACAAATCTACCTGCATGGTAAACATCTCAGTTTGAGCCTGTTAATTCTGGTAAACAGTTTAACACAAAAACAATGCACAGATATGCTGTTTACGCTGTGGTTTCATTTTTATTGTTGGTTTCATTTTTATTTTCCTTTGCGTTTCAGTATGGTAATGTATTCTTCACTCAGTACAAAATACAAATTAATGTACATGTACATCTGATTCAGTTCTTTAAATGTCAGAAAACTTTTCATATATTTCAGAACAAGTCGAAAGAGAGTTAAATATTAGTCTCCAACTTTGTTAAGTCTCCAGTCCCTGTTTCTTCCGGGTGCTTGGATGCTTCGAGTTTAAAAGATCCATGAACAAAATAGGGGAAATGTTTAACTGCGACGAGAACAGCTTTACAACTTCGTTATGATATATGTAGGGAAAGCATATATTGATGATTCTCGGCGACTTAAAGCTTTGAAGTTGACAATGCAAAACTGCAGTTGATGCTAAATTAAGCGCCGTCGATGTCGTCTGAAGCGAAGCGTTTTGTGTTGACAGACTAATGCATCGTGGAATGAATTAAAAATATGTACAAATGCAATATTAATTTCATGAGGATTTTATCAGTCGTGAGTGTCAGAAAAGTTACTTCTCTCTTCCGTTTTGCTTTTGTACATTCTTGCAAAACATGTTAAGCCAAGCAAGGATCAAGTTGTTAACGCGATATGTTATGAAGTATCCAGTATAACCTTACCTTTGGTCGAAGGTTTCCTTGAAAATCGCAGCATTCGAGCGACAAAACCACTTTTATGTCTTTGAATATTAATTATCGCTCTCCAACACCGCACTAAAAGATATCTTCATTCCAAAGAGTCAGCGAAAAAACCCCAAATTCTCCCCGTTTTCCGCTCGACAGCTCTTCAAAGAAGGCATATAGTACTTCATGTAGTCAAAGTGTGATGTCCTCCTTCTGGGAACGAGATCTGGGACCACGTGATCAAAACACGTATCACCTTATCCGCCATTTTGTGTTTGGCGCTGGTTGCAGCAGCCGAGAGAACTCCTGTTTGCTTCAAATCTGCAAGTGCAAAGTCCCTGGAAGGGACATAACTGCTATTTTACAAGGGAGCCAAAGTTCCCTTGTTATTTTTTTGTACTACTCTTTTTGAAAACTACTCAATAACTTGAAACAAACGACAAAAACACAACTTTCGTCCCGCTAGTTTCAGTATGGCTTTGTGAAAAATTTTACGCCATGTTTATGCAAGAATTGGTTGAAGAAATAGTTTCTCCTTTTGGAGCGATCGTTTTCTCTAGTTCAGTTAAAATTTCAAAGCAACACAGAACCGAGATTTGGGCAGTGGATGAGCGAGACGAATACAGGAGAAATGGAGGGGAAGACAGCAGTTGTTCCCTCTTTATCAGCTGGGAGAGATCAACCAGGTAAAGTTCATCGCGAAAAAATTCTTGTACTGTAATAGCTTAGTATGTTACTAAGGCCATTTAAAAATCATGACATATTTTAATATAATTTTGTTCGGCGAATAATGCAACGAGGGAAGCAAGCCGAAAAAATTAAACTGAAAATGCTAGGTTGATAACATTTCAACGTTGTAGGGTACAGCTGTAAAACCGGTAATTCTTTTTTAATTTAGACTTTAGAAGGTACCTTATGTCACAGGTACAAGTGTAAAATAAATTGTTAGAAGTCATTAGATTTTAGCACATATCAAGGGTGAGTATGACTCCTAAATTTCAAGCAGTTACATTGTACATACATGTAGTATGTCCATAGCCCTCTACATTTCCCTTTTGGGTTTATGTAACAAGCGATATTAATACGGTCGTTTTAAGTATGAGTTGTTTCGTTGTTGATCTCGCCTTCACTTCTAAAAAGCAAGTTTCAAAAGGACTATTAACAGGAGACCAGAAGTGAACATTTTCGCTTTTTAAGTGCGAGCTTCGTTTACGCGAAAGCGAACAAGTCTCACCCAATGCACGGAACCGTGATTGTTAGAATAAAAGGTAAGTGTACACTTTTAGAGAGAGCGCTTTTTCAACTCGAAATTTAAAACTCGATCCTTGATCATCGAAACTCGAGACTCGATCCTCGAAACATTCGAGAATCGAGTGTCGCATCTCAAGGATCAAGACGTGAATGACTGTCAACTTACTTTTGAGCAGTACTGTAGTTTTTGGCTCAGATGACTAATACTATTGAAGCTTTCAACTGACGGCACAAGAAAGATTTTATGATATACAAGATTTCCTTTCAGTTTTTGAAGAAGTTGACATGCTACATAGAATAAAATGTATGAAAACCCTGAAAGCATAACCTTAAATTAAGATGTTTTTTTGGGGAAATACAGTACCAAGTTTAAATAAACAAACATCAGGAAATAAACCATGGGACAGATTTTCTGCAGTCATGATATTTACAGAAAACTGTTGTATTTTTTGTGATCTCGTGCAATTTGAGACATGTCAGAAATTGTGCACTCTGCATGGTAATATTTTATCAGACCTGTATTTGAAATTTTTGTGTTCTCCTAGCTCCAAGAAATAAAGGGCAGTGGCGTGGTAAAAGTAGAAGAGGGCAGAACTTTGGAAGATTTGCAAACCAAGAACATTATAGACAACAAAGAGACTTCTCTGACAGGAAAGATGTTTACAATCAACCACAAAGACGTGGTGCCATGCCCAATAGAAGACCACCTTCAAGAGGTTTTTTGCCTACTTCTTCAGGCTCTAGAAAGGTAATATTTTTTATACAGATACAATGTAATGTGGCTAAAATGTAATTTAGGCAAAGTTAAATTTCAAGCCAATGTGGTCAGCGGTCTCCTGCTCAGGCGTATGTGATCTTTGGGGTGACCACAGGGGCCTTTACTTATCTTGTGACTCGTGTTGCATTTCATGCTGATCTTTCGGAATCTACTGTTAAAGTGAATCTCTGCGGATTCTGGCTCCCAGCCCTTCCCTCCCCTTTTTGGGTTTGTGCGTTGGTAAGTATGGGGTCAGGTGAGTATTTTCCACTGAATTCCTTCAGCGTGATGGTGCCTGTCGGTGGCTGCATGCAGGAGTGGTTCCTGCATGCAGCATTGCCATGGATACCTCCTGCTATGCCTGAGGTGATCAGGCTCCTGCCCAACCTTTAAGGCACCAGTTCCCAAGCTCATCTATTGGCAATGAGTTTAAACTAAGCTCATTGTAGAAGGTGACATTGGTGTTGTGTTTAATTCAAACTTGAGCTTGTTGTAGCAGAAATTCTGCATTATGGCAGAACTTAGATTACAAGATGTTAAGTTTTATGTGTACAAGTCAATGTAATGAATTTTGAGAAGAGCACAAAACATCAGCTGGAGAGAGCATGCCATGCTTGAGAGGATCTCTTATGGGGAGCTAACACCTCTATCTTTGAGACTCACACAAAAATTTGTCCAGTTTACTGGTCATTGCTGTTGGCAGATAAAAAAATAATCTCATCTCTCATCCTCTGGTGCCTAGTAGGCAAAATGCATTCACGTAAGCTAACATACCCTGAAGTGATTGCTATGGATTCAGGACTTGATACAAGGAACCTGAGTACAGCAATGGTGAATTGTGGTGTTTGGGAAGAAATTTCCATGAATGTTCTATCCACTGCAGTAGTCAAAGGATGATAATAATGAACAAACTTTGTTTTGGCCATTTTCAATCTCTCTTAACGAGAGGATGAGGAAGGGCTCTGGTTTATGGAATTTACGTATGCTGTAATGTCAGCCGAAGTACTGTGTTATGCTGCCGTTGAAGATGTTATTGTTTGATTACTAGGGTTGTGTATCTGATGTGTTAAAAGACATTTCAGTGACCAGTACTGGTTCCAAAAAGTATGGCACATCACTCAACCATCTGTTGAACTTCAAGTATGCCCCAAGAGAAAAGCCAGTCATCTACCATTCAAGAAACAGCTCCAAAAAGTACGCCACATTCAACAAAGAACAATTCATTCAAGCCAAGTGAGTGTAATATAGTTTGTCTCAATCAGGTTACCGTAAAATTCCAAAAATAAGCCTCTCCATGTATAAGCCCCTCCAAATATAAGCCCCCCAAACCGGTAACGCAAAAAGCCCTCCGTTAAATCGCCCCTCCAAATAGAAGGCCTCCGGGGCTTACACTTGGAAAATTGCCCTTAATTACAAAGTAAAACAAAACAAAAAAAATTAAATATACTTCCAAATATAAGGCTAGCCCACTCGATTTTGAAATGCCAATTTCCCTCCATAGATAAGCCCCTTCAAATATAAGCCCCTCAAAAAGAGCCTTTGAAACATATAAGCCCTGGGGCTTATTTGTGGAATTTTAAGGTATTTTGTTGCATGTAAATCATTTCACAATATGTGTACTGAATTTCTTTTGTCTTGTCAGCTTTCAGTTTGTAGTTTGTGACTCTGGTGATTACACAGTTCATGCCATGGATCCTGACGTACTTGTGGAGTGGGATTTGATAGAACAAGTGGTGTGTATATGTAATACATTACACTACAGCACTGGAACATAAAACTAAATGAAGAGGAGATTTGATAGAGAAATTTACATTTTCTGAGTGTTATCAAATAATTATGTTAAAACATGGCTGTGTTTTTAGTTCCAATTTTTGGGGGCAAAAATAGTGAAAAGGAGTTCATATTGAACCAGTGAACTGGTCTACAGAACATTGCTGAAGCTGTACACAACATTTGTCTCGTATTTTGTTCATTATTTGGCCCCTGCAACCCTGGCATTTGGCTTGAAATTGCTGAAGCCGATATGCCACTTCCCAGATTTTTTATTTGCTTTTTCTCCTATCCCTAATAATTCATGATTGTAAATAAGTAGCATTAGGAGACAAGTCATATTTTTCACATCCTGGACGTTGTGTTTTTTTTAGCGAATCTTCAGCCACGAAGTTCCGTCCTGTCCAATCTGTTTATACCCTCCTGTGGCAGGTATGTTTGGATAACTATGGGTATACACAGTTGCCTACATCAAGAACAAGTTAGTTTTATCTTTGACTGAAATGTCTTGAAATAAATCTTAGTTGGAGTACAGCTCCGTGTACAGTTATTGCTCGTGACAATTCATGTTTGCTCTTTGTTTTGCTGACCAGTAGCTCAGTGAATTTTGGGAATTGACGACTTACAGCATATTTTGTGTGATATTTTTTAATCTTTAGCTTGGAAACCTTTTTTAAAGAGTTTTATCTCTATTCTCATGCTAACAAGTACTGTAGGAAGATGGTAATAGTCAATGCAACTTCTGTAGGAAGATACGATTTGATCATGCAGTGTTTGATAGCATTCATTTTTTGTTAAACAAATATACATCACAACGTACTGATGTCCCTATAAGGTCTACAGATCAGTGTATAAGAGATGGCGGGAATTGACCAGCAGGCATCAATCTATTAGTCATTCTCTGTCTGCCCATGTTCGATTTCTAGAGTTTCCTAAATGTACAATGTTTTCCTAAATGTACAATTGGGAAAAGCTTAAACCCAGGAGTCATTTCATAAGAAGGTGGAGCCTGATTGTCTGGGTGAGGGTAGTTCTGAATGGGACAGTTGTTGACAGTGACTGATGTTTCGACAGCCTGTGTGGTAGTGATCTTTGACTGTGAAGATAACTACCTCACAGGTTGTCGAAACGTTGGTCGCTGTCAACAACTGTCTCATTCAGGACTTTGCTCACCCAGATGATCATGCTCAACCTACTCAAGTACAATAAATATAGGCTGGCCCATTTTATTACCCACCCCCTACTTCATCCTTGCCTCTTATCCCCGCCCTATTTATTGCACTATCTTCTCTTCCATTTTTCGCTGAAAAAAAAAAAGGCCTACACTACATTCTACCAGTACTCCGTTTGTGGAAAAATAACAGTAGTCAAAATAATGTTGCCAATGTTTTCCACTGAATATTGAAAACCATGAATTATAATTTCTTTGTATCTCTAGCGAAAATAACTCGCTGTGGTCACATTTATTGCTGGTCCTGCATTCTCCATTACTTAAGTCTGGTAAGTGCATATAGCACTTTATATAATGTGTATATGTAATTTGTAGGGGGATGGGGCAGGGGGAGCACTCAATAATTTTCTCTGAATTTTTGACATAATAGTCAACTGGCATGTCTCCGATCTTACACTTGTGAATGCATCATGAAATTAAAGATCGTGAGTTGAGAAATAACACTGTCTGGGTGAAAGGAACTGATTGTAATAAGAAAATGCTACATTGGACTTCATGTAAACTGGATTTACAACTTGTACATGTCCATTTAAGCTCTGACATTGCCTGCCTAATGCTGCAAACATCCATATTCTAATTTGCATTGTTTTATTTTTACTCAGACTGACAAATCATGGCAGAAATGTCCCATTTGTTATGAAGCAGTACATAAGAAAGATTTAAAGAGGTAGAGGTCAAAGTGACTTTATTAATGGTTGTTTTCCCTTGAACCAGTACATTGATACCTTGCTACAAGTACCCTGTTTAGCTGCCAGATTGAGATCTGAATAATGTAGTACCTACGGGGATTTTGCTTTTCGA
>NC_133211.1:3679849-3714849 GCF_958299795.1 Porites lutea
TAAGAATTAGTTGAGAGAATTCAATAAAAGATCAAGGCATTTTCTCTTTGGTGATCATTTGTTAATTCTCATACCTTTATCTCTTGACAATGTGTGAATATTGTTAGGAAAAAATATGTTGGTCACTATTAGGACTTAAAGGCTTAAGAACAAGCATGAAGAATTTCTTTTTTTATCAGGCACGTAAGGACAGTTTGAGTGAATCAAAAGATGTCGAAGAGGAAGTGAGGAGTCTCATGGAAAGTAAGTCTTTTATTTTGTCAGATTTGTCATAAGAAAGAGTATAGTAAAATTAATCAAAAAATAACAAATCCCCTTTATATAATGTAAGCTGTGAAACACAAATGTATAAGCTCCAAAATGAGCCCTCGAGAGCTATATTTTGGGAAGAAGACTACCATCAAATACAAAAGAGACAGTAGCATATCATAACTGCGAAAGATGTGCTTGAATGTTAGCTTTCTGTTGCTGGGTGTTCTATCAACTTTGAGCTACTGTATGAACTACAGTTAAAAGATGGAATGACTGTGTGAACAGTTTATAAACTGGTTTACAGTGTGTGTGGCCTCTCATTTCGAGCAAGTTAGCATGTTTGGAGTGTTTGTGTTGAGACTGATCAATACGTAGAGTAGTCAACATGCCAATATTATCATTTGCACATTGATAACCTGCCAACCCAATTAGCAGCCCACCTGATTTTGAACTGTAATTCAAAAACTTATTAATAATTCATTAAGAAAAATAAAGGAAAGTAATGTTTAATGAGACAGCTAAACTTTATGTCCAATTTTTTAGACCAAAATAACCACAAATCTAAATATTAGTGCAAGAATGAGTTGATCTATGTCAGAGATTTTGAAGCCATTCAAAAAAATTGCAGTTGCGTGTTATCAGGTTTAAAAACTCTTGGCTTTGCCTCAAGTTTTTAAACCCGATAATACACTCTTGCTCTTAATCTTTACAGTACTTTTCACTCCTTTAGCGGGTTTCTCCATAGATTATAAGCTCAGGGTTTATTTTATAGTATAGATTTATTTTAATAAAGAGGAGATAACTATTTACTTGAAAGATAATGGAGTAGCACTTATGAGCCATGCCAAGTCCTGGCTGTTGAAATATTAGTTTTTAGAATTGTTTGGTTTTTAATTTACTTGCATGCAACTGTACTTTGTGCTTCCTTCTTAACATTTTAATGTAACATCTAATAATATATTTTTATCCGATGAATTATACGGGCGACAAGAGGAGCACGCAATCCTAATCTTGAGGTTGTTATTATGCATGTGTCACATGTATGTAACCAGAATTCGTTTGGACTTCCACTATAAATGAATTGAATGCACAGAACACAATTTGATCATGCGCGTTTGGACCTTCTATCACTCGTAATCTGATCACACCTGTTTTGATCACATATCAAGTGAAACTTATGCAAAGCACAGTGATGGAGCAAAAGTGTTTGGACCTTTGATCGCTGTCACCCACACTCCGTAACCTTTGGTTATTACTAGTTACTGCTCTTTGGATGACTTAACTGTGTACTTGTATACTGGCTTATTGTTCATTTGATTTTCTTTGCTAAGATGTTACTTGTAATGAAAATGATGATGAAAAAAATGGCCATGAAGTAAGCAGTTGGAAAGTGCTTTCCCCAGATGCTTTTGAGGTACAGACCTTCAAAAATATTATTAATGTTAAAATAATCCTTGTTCTTTATATCCGTAAACCTTCTTGCCTTTATTCTATTTTGGTGTACATTCAGTGGGGGCCTTCAGCAATGTTTTTTGTTTGTACTGTTCATGACATTTCTATAGTAAAATGGTTATACTTTGATTCCATCTGTGACTGTTTCTGCTCTTGAGCAGAACTTTCTTGTGATACCGTGAGTGCATAATTAGGCAGACACCTCTCTATTACAGGCAGACAAATATGGACAGGAGCCAATCAAAATGTGCAAAAATTTTTTATCCACTGAATTGGTTAATACAGCACAATTTTATTGTTTTAGATTTTACATATTTTTAATTGGCAAATTTACTCCATAGGGTGTGGGAGACTATGAAGCAGCATTCTCTGATGAAGAAGGTGTGGAGGGTGAAGATCCAGCTTATAAAGACTTTGCCTTAGCATGTGAGTCTAGTGCTTCAGTATCAGAGGATACAGCCGCAGTAATGGAGGAGGATTCTCAAGGCTCTAATCAGCGCAGTAGTGAGAGTTCTACAGGGGATTCCGGCTCTGAATCAGCTTCAAGACCTTTATCACCTCCTCCAACATCAACACAATATTACTACTTTTATCAAGGTAAGATGAATATCAGTTTGCTGTTTGTTACTTAATGTTCACCACAGCACAGATGAACCAAGGGCCGTGAGGCCACTATGATTGTTACCTCTTGCTGTTTTCATGGAAAATAACGAAGAAAAACAGAACCAAAAGAAATCATATAACCTATTTGATTTTCTGCCGACTTGTTGTATTTACCCAGTAACTTGAAATCTTATTGGTAGCTGCAATAACAAAAGAAAAGTAATTCACCTAATTTGTTATCATTGTAGCTGATGATGGTCAAAATATATTCCTGAGCTCCTTGAATGCTCGTTGCTTGATAAAGGTGAGTATACTGTGATTTTTTTCAAATGCAATTTTAGCTTTAGTTAGTAGATTTTTTATGGCTTGAAAATGTTTTCTTTGTATTTCTGTTGAAGTGGCATACTGTTACTTATTACTTTTTTGAACACTTTTTACCTCCAGGAATATGGAAGTTTGGAGAACAGCCCAGAATTCATCACAGGCCAGATTCTTGAGATGGATGCCTTGTCACAAAGTGAGGTTAGTCAAGAATTAAGATCATGAAAGAATTCAGATTCATGAAAGTTATCAGGGTGTGTGTTTTATTGTATTTGTTGAATTATCATTGAAGTACAGTGTTCTGGCAAGGTAGTCTTGCACAGAGTTAGAACACAGTGTGAGCCAGCAAGCCATGTGAGCCATGTAATGTGAGAAATAATAAAAAATACAAAAAGTAGTAATACGGAAAACATTAACGGAAAGCTAACCGTCGTAAGTGTTTAACCCTAAACGGTGCTTAAGCTTAATCTGTAAAATCAGTGCTTAACGCCTGTCAGTTAAATGAGCACCTAGCCCTTATCAGTGAAAGTTAAGACTGAGTAATTCTGCAAATATTCCAGTAGCCAAAACACCTCACATACCCATAGGGAACTAAGCAGGAACGATTTCTCATGTATTTGCAATTTCGTAAAACTTTATTTTTCCCATAGCTTGCAGGATGCAAGAATAACATGGCTCGCCGGCGTGCAAATTGTCTGGCCTCTTACACAATGCTCCTCCCTACAAACAACGCTTTTTGTCATTGCGTGACAATAGAAGAGGACGCCAAAGCGCTTGTGTGTGACAAACGTGATAGGGCTATTACTTACATGTTTTGTTGTGATCATCACTTAACATTATGTGTTCTAGTCTTTTACAAACATACTTGTTTAAAGAAAGGTGAAGTTGGGCCAAAAGTTTGTTCAAACAAATTTACTGTCACGCTTGTCACACAAGGTTTACCGTCTTCCTTCCTCTTCCGTCCTGTTACTTAAGTTCACTAATAACGGTTGACGGTTTGTGATGTTGCGTGTCAACGAAAAGAACTCCTGCGCAGCAGACTAGTACCACTGTACCGACAAAGTAATTAAGTGGTCCCTCTAAAACAGAGATCACCTGATGGTAATTGCTAATGATACGTTATTTAACACTATACTTTCTTTCTTGTTGTGTAGGCGCTTCGTAAAAAGTATCGCTATTTAAGCCACCTTCCTCTGACGTGTGAATTTGTCATCTGTGAGCTGGACATCAAGCCACCCACTTTGTCACGAGAAACTCTCAGTTTCTTTAAAGGTATGTACAGTAGTAGCTCTTTTAAGGAAATAAAACTTTAAATTTAATTTGTGATTTTTTCCCCTTAGACAGAGGATCTGTAAGTGAATCTAATATTAGCTGGTTATGTTTTTACAACATTATTAGTCCAGGGTTGTATGAAATGAGACTCTCAGTGACTCTTGATGTAATGTCAAATTAATTTTTGTTAATGTGATAGTTATAAATGGCACTACTGAGTCCTTCTCGCTGACTTTTTTGCTCAGAAGCGGAAGGACAGTAACACAACTTAAAAGAACTAAAAAGAAACTAACTTTCTTCCATGTGAATTGCATGTTTTGTCAGTCGTGCACTCTGACGCAAATTGTACCATTTTCAGTGCAGCTTTAAGCACTTGTGACAGGCATTTCTGTTATATTTTTTTTCAGAGGAATTACAGCGTCGGAAACATCAGCGGCAGAAAAAGTTAAGAATGGAAAAGAGAAGAGAACAGAAGTCTGTTGCCACTGGCGCTACTTCATATAGTTCTGCTGATAGATCTGCCGCCAGTAAGTATTTATTATGTATGTTCAGTTAAAAACTTTGCGAAAAAAAAAACCTAATTTGGTAGCAAACGTTCAGCCTCTTCTCAACAACCAAGCGTTTTCCCTGAACATCACGTTTTTCTAACAAAACTTCCGCCTTGTGGGTTTCACTGTGCGACAGAGTCGTAAATCTACCTTAAACGGACACATCTCCCCCAAACAATGTTGGGAGTTGTTGCGTCCGTGTTAGCAGTGTTGTGCAAACGGATGCAACAACTCCTAGCAATGTTGGGACCTGCGGTGCATCGTGGGAAGGATACAAGCCATAAGACGCATAAGATTTAGAGACCATGTGTAATGCGCGTGCGTGGCCCCAACAATGTTTCTGTTTTGCTTCAAGGTAGGTCCATGGTTCCTGAACCCCTGGATTTACAACTGGCAAGTGATTTAGAGTTCCCTGCTCAAGCTGGAGGGCAGTTAGCCTTCTCCCCACCCAGCAACTCTTCACCCAGTCCATTCATGCAGTTTGCAGCTTCTATGGCCAACCAAGGTAAGAGAACTGAAAAAAAATCATGACCCTAATCCAGATAGGCAGCGAAAATGTCTTCTTCTACGAAAAGCGCGAACTGCCTTTACACTCACAGGCCGCTTTGCAGGTTAGTCGACTTGAAAATTGACGCACGCAATAAACAGCTATTTCGGAGAAAGGTTGTCGGAGAAAGTGCACGCGACAATCCCGAAAGGTATTGTGGGTAGTTTTGAGCACTGCTCTTCAAAGAAATTTGAAAGAATGCAAGAGAGGCCATAAAATTATGTTTGCCAGTACTAAAGAAAGCAACAAAAGTAGGTTCGACAGCTACAGTGTCAGGAAGAGTGACTGTGTGGTGATCACATCCCATATTACCTTTTGGGACTTTCGCGTGCACATTTTTTCCGACAACCTTTCTCGAAATAGTTGTAAGGTAGGCGAGAAGCTTCCTCTGTCAGGCATGAAAAGTCCCTGGCACAGGCACGGGCACCCAGGGTAAGTTCAAACTGATCTTACTATTCAAACGAATATTGTTTTTCGTGTAAGCACATAAAAGTAATTCTTCACCCGAAAAACAACCACAGTTTTATACATTTACTGTGAACCGATTTGATAGCGATTTAATTCGTGTCGTTTTCGTTGGGACAAGAGAAGGCGTGGCGTGTATTCGCACCAAAGTATGGACTGATAGTGCTTTAGGGTTACTTCTGTCTTACTGTGTGGTGACAAAGGCCTTGAAAAAAATGGATTCTTTCCTTGATTAGTCTTTGTAAAAAGTTTAAGGTCTGTGTGAATCTCTCTGGTGAATTCAGCCACTCTATGTCACTTCTAAATACCGCAAGTTGAATCAAAACTTGCTCACCCCATTACTGTCGAATTGTCTGCAGATGAATGCGATGTGACAGTGACTGAAGCGGAAGGAGCGAGTGCGCAAGACAACTTGGGACCTAGCCCCCCATCGTTTGCTCAGGTGAGTCTTGATGGAGTAAACTCCCTCGTCAGTGGAACTCCGCTATAACGAACCGCGCTATAACGAAGACTCCGTTATAACGAAAAACATCTGAAAGCCTGGCAGAATTACAGTAAAATGTGTGGAAACGAACCCCGCTATAACGAATAGATTTTGACGGTCCTAACGCACAATTTACCTTTACCCCGCTGTAACGAATATTTTGTCCGGTCGCTCTCAGCAGTCAGTAAAAAAGACAGATTTGAATAGAAATCACAGCTTGCTTTAATTGAAAGTGTTTTTGAATTTGATGTCTTGATGGTCAGCGCTTTACACACTTACAGGTTACAGCATCAAATGAATAAAAATAATGTCTTCTACGTGCATTATTAAATTTTTGGTAATTGTTATTCATTAAATTGCCACACTATAACGAATATTTTTGCTGTTAATTAGATAATTTGATATAACGGGGTCTTCGCTATAACGAAGACCGCGCTATAACGAACAATTTTTTCGGTACCGTGGCACTTCGTTATAGCGGGGTTTCTCTCTATAGACGTGTGATTCTAACTCAGGCAGGGTAACCTCTGAACGATAGAGTAAATATGTCAAGTTTCTGAGGCGGAAACGTAATAAATGGGAACGTAATTTGGTTAATATTTGGTTGATACTGGAAGGAAGTAACTACAGGGGCCAGTTTCAAAAACAGTATCGTCAGACCTAACCGAAAACGCCTGTTTTGTTAAAAACAAAAAGTATGACTGGGCTGAAAGTGAGACCAGCTCTTGCGATTGAAGTTGAGTAAAAAATAATTGTCTCTAGTCGTCTCTTACCTCGAAGTGCTTAAAGAGGAACGAGTAACGTGTTTCAAGCAGCCCATTTAGGGAGGGTCATCTGTGCCATACTAGTTTTTCACGCTGTTCTTTTCCGTTTTAGGCACTGAGATCTAAGAAGGCTATTGAAACAACCAAACGGGTAGAGAGACCCCAACCAAAAGGTAAGAATAAAAATCTAAAATGGCTTGTTTGACTTACGGCGGCGCACTTGGGCAATTGAGGCATAAGGTTTCCAACCATCTCTTCTCTCCGGGTTACACGTTGCGCAAATGAGCCGCGAGGAGAATGAGGCGCAAAAAAACGAGAAACCTTCGCCGCTCGTATGCATAACTTTCTCCCCTTCTCGCCAAACAAACCGCCAGCCACGCAGGCTAGTAATTACCTTCACCACTTCCAAGTAAACACAGATTAAGGTAATCCAGTGCACCGAAGTAATTCACACTATGTAAACGATAAGTTCGTCGGTTGTTCGTAAGTTTGATAGCGCTATCCACAGGATAAGTCACTGTCCAGTGGACAAGTATCATGGAAACCAACTGTGTTATCCACTGATAGTTAGCCTGTGTACAGACGCCCCCTCCTCTCAAAGAAAATCTGTCCCTCCTCCTTTTGAGGGGAGGGTGCGGCTGTACGCAGGCTACTAATTGTAAATTATACAGTGGATACCACTATCATATGCACCTTTTGAACAATTGGGTTCAAGATAACGTGTAGTTTTTAGCTCTCAATCTTACTGATCTCACTTAGTTAATCTTACTGATAAGCAAATGAGTGAATTTTTTCTAGTGACATTTACCAATATTGTGACCCTGCTGACTACAATATTGATGCCTTACTTTACAGTGATAACGAGGATACCAGCTTGGGCTGAAGTTGCAGATGACGAGGACTATATACCAGTTCCCACTTTCCAGTCGGCCTTTACTGAAGCCCTGGGTGCAGCAGATTGGACCATAAGTAGCGGAACAAAATCAGCAGGTCAAGGTTAGAAGTTTGATCCCAATTTATCATTATCTATTTATTTATTTATCTTTGTTCCGTAAAAGCCTTTTTCGTGGTGAAGCGGCTAGGGTTCTCTGCTGTTCTTGGTTCGATTACCCGCCGGAGTTTGGGGAAATGAGCCCGTTCTCCCCCTCCTCCGCCCTCCCTCCAATCAAACGTTTCTCCGGGAGAGAAACAAAGACCGGAGTCGGGAAAGTGGCGCAAATCGAGGCTGTGGTGATCCGGAGGGATTACCCGCCGCCATTTGGAAAAATGAGCCCGTTCTCCCGCCCCCTCCCCGGTGGAAAACCTCCCCGGCGGAAAACGGTGGAAATCGAGGCTGTGCTGATACGAAGGGCTATACAGGCGGACAGTAAACTTTTCAAGATAGGATAAACCATACCAGGTTGGCCGCAAAGGTAGAAGCCAGACTAGACCTTAATTATTAGAGGAGCAAACCCCTAAGATAAAAAAAGTCGTGGAAAGAGAGCATTGCTCCAGCAGTGAATAAGGATATTCATCAAACAAACTGATTTATTCTCCTCTGATCGTTGAGATCCTATACTTGCATATACAACGAACAATAATTGCAGTAGCGACCACCAGCTTGTTATCAGGTTAAGACTTTTAGTTTTGTGTGGAAGGCGTTTTTCATTGAGGGTCATTGGGGACAAAGTAAGTAATAATTAGAGACGAGAAATATCTGCGCGCATGGTGAAGTCACCTTACGACTCATTCTTCACTCCTTTTGTAAAAGGGCTCCACCCACGTTTCTCGTTATTCCTGAACCACTTTTGCCAAAGGCTGTTTGTAGCTCGGAACGTTACCCCTAGAACCTTAAGCAGACCGGCGTCAGTCTAATTCGTCTCACTTGCAACACTGTACAACAGTTTCTTTAGAAACTGACCCCACCTGGCTCAGACACTGCGTAAGGTTTATTTGTTGATGATCTTCTGTGGTTGTGATTCAAATCTTCTTCCAACCAGCTGTTTGCTTGTTCCTTCCCTTATCAGGCGCTCCTGAGGAACAAAGCAGTGGAAAGAAGCAAAAGAAAAACAAAAAGAAACTTCTTTTTACCACTGGCAGCTTCATGAAGTATTCATAAAACATATTAAATTAGGCTCTGAACACCGGTGTAATGCTATCCGTGTCAGTATAGGGTGTTAATTTTGAACAATTGAGAGTTCATAGTCGCCGACTTCGGTGAAAATTTGTAACACATTTCTGAAAGGTTTATCGGAAATAAAAATCATCATTAAAATAGTGACGATGTATGTTTCCAAATTCTTGACAACTGTAGACTCCTCGTCCGCCAGATCTTAAAGACCGTACTTTCGTGAAGACGGTTCCAGTTGGGAACCATGGAAAGTGTTGTGGGTTTCGTTAGGCTAGAATTCATTCGCGGTTTTCTTTTGAAAGAGACGTTTACTATTCGTGCAAGCATGTTTACTGGGTGTTTGTGGAGTTGTGCGCATGTGCAACAAACTCGAAAGTCCGGTTACACGAGGAAAAAACGATGATGATACCATATCGTGGTTACCCAGCCTTGGTGGTTCAAACGCTGGATAGCACTAGATCCACTGGATTAATCACGATTCCATTGAATAAGTATTAGGGGAACCAATTGTGTTGAGGCCAGATCTCTCTCGGTGACTCCAAGTTTATAGAGATATTAGATAACTGTTATGCAACGTGAAACATTCAAAGGAAGGCTACTAAGCTGGACTTCCCCTTGCAAACGGTTGTGATGCTGTTTAAATAAGAATAACTTTCGATCCTGTGAATAAAATTCATTGACGTTGCAATTCACGCCATGAATCGATTGTCCTAGGCTCAGTCTGAGATATTGAAAGCGTGGTGTTCCTGTATGAAATATCAGCAAAGCTTCTGAGGTGCTTCTATGTTTGTGAATCGTAAAAACAACTTTCGACTTTTATTTTGGTCCATAACGATTCCGCCATAGGCATTCTTCCATGTCCTTGAAAGTTAGTGGAAAAACGTTGGTCTCCAGCAAACGGAATAAGAAGGTTGCCCAGCAGCTCGCCGTTGGTGTTCACGGTTCATCTTCTACAGAAAGGGGAAAAACATAACAAAACAACAACGGAAAACAGGGTACAAGGATATACTTGAAAAAAGAAGGGAAGCTTGTTTACAGACCGACCCCCCCCCCCCCCCCCACCCTTACCCCTGCTTCCCTCCGGAAAAAATCGGAGAAGGAGCCCCGTCTCTGATTTTTTCCTGATCGGAGGGGACGTTTGTACACAGGCTAAAAGAAGGGAGGAACAGCAGGGAATGGACCCGCTCTTCGCAACTGGGAATCCAAAGTGAGGGGACCCCCTGCTGCTACGCTGACCAATATTGAATGCATGCTCAACATATGCCAGCTCTGTGAGTGTGTATTTACCAGCGCGCAACTAACTGTTTGTCCATAAGATGTGTAACAAGCTATGCAGTATGGCTTGCGAGCTCACAGGGCTTCAAAAACAGCTGCTTGAAGCACTGTTCGAGAGCGGTCTTTCCAGGGAATCTCTCTTGTCAGCGTACGATACGCTGTGCGATAAACAGGCAGAGATATCAGAAAGCGCAGATAGCACGGACGAAGCGGAGCCTGAAGATGTAAAACATGTACCAAGCAGCAGCGAGCCAGAACGAAATGTGCCAGGCAGAAGTGACGCCGTGAAATTCGAAGAATCACCTCGGCGAACACAGCCGCAAGGCACACGCTTGGAAGAACAACAACAAATGAATTTGCTTGATCATATGCTCAGGTATGGTGTATATTTACTATCTTAAATGCCTCATCCGCTTTTGCTTCTCTGTAGACACATGTGGGTCATGAGTTATACTGATCGATCAATTCCACACAAATCACTGCATTCGGTTCGTCGTTAAACTACAATCGATTTCTGATACAAACGTTTTGTGAAAAGGTTTTCATTTGTAATATGTTACTTATACTTCCAATTTATATTTAACCGGTTTCTTTAAAATTTTGACCTCCGCTTTTTGCGCTCCTCTCCAAGTGACGCCTCTCATTCAGCCCATTCTTTTTTAGAATCATTGTTTTGTAATTTCCTTGCGGCATGTCTTTGTTTTTGCTTGATAGATCAATTGTAACACATATTTAGGTGGCACGCGACGAAACTACTTTTGTCTATTTCAATGTTCGTTTCGAGTCACTTACAAATTATAAACCTGACTTGCATCTCACATGTAACTGCCTCGCGTCGTCAACACTTCTGAGTCACGCCGAAGAATTGATCGTTCCTTTTTCCATTGACGCCTTCTTCAGCAATTAAAAGGCCAGTGTTTTTTTTTTATCAGAAGTTCGGTCGCAGTCGCCGGCCACATTACGCTTTTCGCAAGAGTTCCCGCCTGTGTGAAACGAACATACTATAAGGTCGCTTTGCATTATTTATGAAATCGACTCCTGAGTTATTTTGCGTTTGTGAATATAAAATCCGTCGCGTTAATCATTTGCTCGGGTGCAACATAAAGAAATACAATTAAATATTAACTTCAAGAACACAAAGGAAGTCATATTTCGGGACATGAATATTTCAGTATTTGGCTCGGGGGAGCTCAAGCGAGGCGTATCTTTGTTGGTCACAAATCGAAGCCATGGTTGTTTTCGGCGACGCACAGTTTGATTTCTTCATTGATTGCCAAATCGTTGACAGATAAGAGTAAAGAAAGAAATAATTAAGCGTTTTTTCCTGCGGGTTTCGACCAACACTTTCACACAAATCATCGATCGCTAAGGGTCAAAACGCGTTATTTCACTTTAGATCGATTTCACATGGGCTATAAAAGATTTTGAGTTGAACTAAGCGAGCTTGTAGGAAGGCCTGCTTTATTGCAAACGACGTGTTTTCACACCCTGTGAAACATTATCTCGTATGGCCATGAGAGAATTCCACCGTCGTTAATAAGCCTCACCGAAAACAATAATTACTTCTTTTCACCTCAAAGAACGCAGTCTCTTCAAAATGGTTCACCTTTTTTTTTCAAGCGTAAATTGACTGAGCATTTTTTCGCGTATTCTTTCTGCCGTCTTGCAGGTTTTAGTGAAAACCTTGTGCAGTTTGCCTCTATGACCGGAAGTAGGAATGTTTTTATTCTCACTGATGCTTTAAAAGAGAAGACGTCTGGCTTATTGATTTGAACTCTTTTACAGGGGTGCTTCACTTCAAGCATTCATTTTTAACGATTTTCAGTTTTTACATGAATAATTTTTTGTGTACGGAAGGTCGAGGGTTCAATTCCTATCTGGAACTCCGAATTTTTTTCTGTGTTGTTCTCTTCATTTATTATTAATTTTTTGGCGGTGGAAAATCATAATTTATTGGATGGACTAGGTTGATAATTTCCCATCATACGATAAATCTTTCTCAGAGACTGACGAAACACAAGAGAACAAAGTGCTTTCATTTCTGTGCCCTGTATCATTAACTGTTTTAGTACACGAACAAGGCTATTGTAGGTTACCAAAGTTATAATCTTTGTAGTCCATAAATTTGATGTATTTGATTGAAAATAAAATAATTTACTATCCAGAAATAAATTGAAACTTAAGTAGGAAATAATATTTTATTATATTTTCAATTTTCAATAATAAAAAACCTTCATGTACAGAATGTATTTGATGACCAGTTTTGTAGGAGAAATTCAAATGTCCTGATTTAAAAAACAATTTTGGCTTTTCTTGCAGTAGCTAGGCCATTCCTTTCTAGGGACTGCAGTTTTTAATGACACAATTATTAAAGACTTAACTTCAATTGGGTGTGCCATAAATGATCCAACTTGTAGAACGGTGTATGCTTCAATGCTTGCAATTGTATCCCTTTAATATTATTGTCACAACCGAAAATCATCATGTTATAGTCATGTCAGCGATTCTTCAGTGTCTGCTTTGCTGCCTCCCTAATTACAAGGTTGAAGGCATGCCAACAGTTGCTAAGAATGGTTTCATTTAAACATCTATGCACATGAAAAAATGAAGGAATTACAGGATAAAAATTTACAAAGAAACTGTCAACTATATGAAAATATTGCCCCATCATTCCAGCTTGGACTTAGTGGGTCAGAACTACCAAATAATAGAGACCCCATTATTGTCCTATCAGTATAGTATGGGTGACTCCAAAAATACCAATTTAATTGTGGTTGTTTCTTCATTAACTGTTTTTGTTTTTTGGCTAGGATGGACCCATGGCAAGCTGCAAAGGTGATCAAAATGTACATGCAGCAGCATAACATTCCACAGCGTGAGGTAGTAGAATGCACAGGGCTGAATCAAAGCCATCTCTCTCAGCATCTCAATAAGGGTACACCCATGAAAAGTAGCAAGAGAGCTGCCTTGTATACCTGGTTTGAGAACAAAAGGAAAGAGATCATTGAACGTAAGTATATTTTTGTCAGTAATATTTTTAGAATCCACATTACATTTTTCACCTTATCAGGCAGTAACTGGTGAAATTTAGCACCCGAAACAACACTTCTTACCGCCTGCAACCACTTACAGGTTGACTAAAATTAAAAAAGTAGATAATTTGTTTAAAAAAAGAAGTTGTGATCCGATCCGAAAATGAATAAATATACAAGGAAAAGTACTAAAGTATACACTTTTTTTTAAGGGCCACGCATTTCGGAAAGAGAACAATGAAGACAGAGGAAATTATTGGAATCAAATGTTTTAAATTGTTGTCTAAAGATAGCAGCGGCCAATTTGCGTAAAATAGCTAGTTCTTAAAATGAGGGAATGACATTCAGAGAAATTAGCTCCTAAATTTCCCAGCAAGGGTAGGGCCATACATACATGTCCCTTACTCCACTCACTTCCCTAGCCCCCCTTCCCACCCCCCCCCCCCCACCCCCCGCCAGGATGTAGTGGGACAGTTTATGCTTTTATATATGAAGTAGATGATACTAAAAACCGGTCTGAACTGCTCCGGGGAATAACACGTGCGCAGCTTCAGTGCACCTCTAGCACATATTTTCGCCTTACTGACCATGACTGGTCGCTAGCCTGCTGAGCTAAAATTTAGAGAGAACACTGCACAACAGGTACCAAGGTTAAGGCTTTATTACCAGGCTTTAAGTGGCTGGAAATTGAGCCTAAGTTGTTCAGGGAAGCATACCGTTATCATTGTAATAACCCCCCTCTGTTTTAAGCTGGCCTGCCTCTCTTATAAGTGCCTTCTGCACCTTATTTCCACAATTTGATTTGTTTTAATGAGCCATCACTAAATATAAGCTTAAGACTTTGAAAAGAATTGTATTTTATTGTTTTTAATTTAGAGATTGCATACACTCAAAGTTAAGTGTAAAGATATTGGGTGCTCATAATAAAATGTAGTGATTTTAGGCCTAGGTCAAACGTTGAACTTTTCATGAGATGAACCAAACTCTAATTTGGGTCAGACGTCAAACTTTGGATGCATTGAACCAATGAACTGAATCAAACCAGAAAGCAATTTTAGCTGGCCAGTGATACAATTTCTCCAGAACGAGGCTAAATATACATCATCATACAAATTTCTAATTTACTAGTTTAGTCCCTTGCTTGTGAAGATCAACGTTTGATCAACGTTTGTCCTGGAGACCATCTTCAGATGTTCTCTCCATCTGAAGCAGATGGATAGAACCTGTTGGATGATCCAAACTCATTCAGACGAACTTAACTGACCCAGATGTCGAACTTTTCATGAACATAACTCACTAAGTTTGGTTCTTCTCATGAAAAGTTAGCAATTGGCGTAGGCCTTAATATACTTTACTGAGTACCAATTAAGAATAAAATGATAACAAAGGATTGCCTCTCCAGTTTTTAATCAGCCACTGACCTTCTCAAAAAAGCTGCCCTGTAAAAGATGGCTGCGAAAAAACTTTGTATGTCTCTTTTGCAAGTGGACTGTTCAGACTTTGTACGTCCAAGGTACTAAAATTATTTGTACTCTAACAGGAAAGTGAAACTCATATTCTTTATCAAGGTCAAGTCAAGAGTGTGTTTGATCCTAAGTGTCATAAAAGTTTTTGTGTTTTTTTTACCTAGAATACAGTTCTCCAGGGAAAAGGCGATTTGATGAGGTTGAAGCCATTGGAGACAGTCCAAACAAAAAAGGGAGAAGAAACCGATTCAAATGGGGACCAGCATCCACTAGTATCTTATATCAAGCATATGAAGATCAAAAAAACCCTTCAAAAGAAGAAAGGTTTGTAACAGCATTGCCTATTTTGCAGGAGGCTAGAATATGGGTGTTAATATTTCCTATAAACAAGACCTTTGCTGCGGTGGTTTCTTGGTGTTGCAGATCTAGATGGGTGCGGCCGCCAAATAATGCAATACAAAAGATTGAATAGACCCTGAGCAATACCACACCAAAATACAAACTGAACCAACAATTAATGCTTTTCTGCAACACCAAGAAACATCCCTTTTTGTTTTAGTTTTGATGATGAACCAGCATTTTTTGTCTGATAGTCCCTGTGGAAATATTAACTTTCATGCAAATGCCAAAATCTAATGCTCTTGGTAATAACAGTATTTAAGGTTTGCCTTGACATTTTAAAGGCCTTAGTGACTTTGATAAGCTAAGGCCCGGTTCGGATGCGGTACTTTTCATGAGCAGAACCTAATACATTAAATAAAGTACATGAAAAGTTCGGTGTCTGAATCAATTAGGAACGCCTATTTCAATTTGGAAGGACTCAGCCGTTCTTTCCGCCTTGTCCGGCCGGAAATTCCCACTTTGGATCAACATTGAAACTCCTTTGATTCAGAAGCCGAACTGGCCGGATGGATAAGTCATTTGGGAAATAATTAAATTATAAGTATTTTCTCAAAATTTCCACTACTGCCAAGCAAACCATTTAAGAATGGACTGATCTGGCTTGATAGTGGTGATAAATAGTAGAATTCTCTTTGCAACTGGACTGGTCTGAGCAGCCAGTGTTAATGGATCTGAGCAGCCAAGTCTAATGAATCTTTGATCAAAAGAAGACTTTAATATTAAATCAGTTTTCACCTGGATATTTGGATTCACTCGGGGCCTTATTTCATTATAGATATACTTTCTGTTTGAAGTTTTCTGTGTGTAGATTGGGGAACAGTATGTTCTGTAACTAGTTAGACATGTAATATTAAGGCTATGGCTATGGCCAAAAATCGTTTTAAGGGTTGCTACTAAACCCATATGTGTGTTGAGTTGTTTGCCCTGAAAAGGTTTTCTCCGAATTCTCTGGTTTTCCCCTTTCCTGAAAACCAACATTCCAATTTGACCAGGAATGGTGGACGAAGAACGACTGTGTGAATCTGTTACCTATAAATCTTATTTATTTATTATGGCTTTTTATACGAGGAACAACAAGATGCGTCTTTCATAAGATGCGTCCTAAATAAGACGCAAACTATCTCGTATAAACTGCACCTTAAGATGCGTCTTATCGAAGAACAGGTGTTAGGGGCTGTTCTTAGATAAGATGTGTCTTAGCTTAATTTCAAACGGAGTGTGCCATTTATACGGGATAGTTGGCCTCTTATTTAGGACATGTCTTATGTAAGATGGGTGTTAACAGCCCTATTTTCTATCTATTTATTTAAACCTAATTGAATGATTTTGTGAAAAATTTTCCAGGGAAGTACTGGTGGAGTCTTGCAACCGGGCAGAATGTACCCAGAGAGGGGTTCCATATGACAATGTGGAGGGACTTGGTCCAAACCTAGTAACAGAGAGCCGTGTATACAACTGGTTTGCTAACAGGCGTAAGGAGGAAACATTTAGGTTGAAGCTTGCAATTGATGCTGCAAACTATCCAGAGACACCTGGGCAAGGTGGGTCATCACCTTTAGCTACATGATAATTATGAACTACACCTTTTGCTGTCATTTGTGTGAAATGGCGACCAACAGTGCAAAAATACATTCATTAGCGTGAAAAGCGAACATTTGCACATAAATCAGATTCAAATAACGATTTTTGCATTTTAATCAACATTCAATAACATTTTTGGGCATTCATTTGCATCATTTGACATACAAAAGAGAAAAATATACTTTCATTAATGCCAACATTCGAGTCATTATCATTATCTTGAAAATCATTGGGGACAATAGACAAACATTTAAGTGCAAATGCTATTCAGTAACATTTTTTATAACACTGTTTGCAATTCAGTAGCATTCCTGGACAGCTTTAGAATGGATAAGACAAACGTTTATGCCCTTGTACAATCAATTGAGTGTTCTTTACATTTAATATACAAAAATCTATTTTCAATCAAACAATAGAAATTCAAACAAATTTGGTCTGAATTTCAGTCTGTTAAATGTATATCCCTCAAAAACCTATATATTTAAACATTCTAGGAGGTAGGTTTGCATGAAATCGTACCCCTTAGCACATTTAGCTGCAGTCACAATGTCATGTGTCTGCGCAGAGCAGAGCTTCAAGCACCGCAGTTGTTGTGTCCAACATTTTGGGTAAAACATTAATTTTATAATATTCAAGCTCTTGCCATCACTTATTCTTCCCACTACAATCTATAGAAAAGGCCTACCATTGTGCATAATTTCACTGAGTCTTTGTAAGCAGAAAATAATTCATGACTGCTGATTGTAACATTGTGCTTTGTAGGACACGTCACTGTATCCCAACCATTAGCTTCTCCAGGCATACACACTCCAATGTCACCAGTAATTCCACATCCCACAACTACTTCATTAGTACCTCCCCTGGCCAAGATGACTTCTCCTCAAACAGGGCCAGCAAATCATATTGCAGTTCCTGTTTCAGCGCAGCAATCACAGCAACCCATGACATTGGGTAGTAGCCATATGAACCATGCCCAGCAAATGGTCTCTGGGCAACAAGTTGGAACTCAGCCAGGTCAGCAGGGAATGCCAATGATGGGCAACTTCATTCCCGCGGTGTCTCCTCAACAAATGCCACTTAACTTAACTATGATGCCTCCACCTGTGACATCTGTGCCAACTTGTCAAGTCGCACTACAGCCACAGATGATGCCAGTCAGCAGTGTAGCTCCTCATCAATCTCCAGTGGTTCCAGGAATCAGTCAAATGCCAGTCATTGTGTCAGTTCAGCCTGGTATAGATGGACTACCACATGGTATGCAACACCTTCCAGAAAATGTTGGGCAAATGACTGGAACACCCCATCTTGTCCAAGTGCACCCTGTTCCCATGACAACACTCCCTATGCCACCTCCTTTGCAGCCAATAACCTGCAGTGATATGGCATTACCTCCAGTGCTTCAGCCCTTGTCAGTCATGTCACCTGTGGTGCAGATGTCACTTGCACAGGCGCAGGGACCTGTCAGTGTTCCACAGAACAATGGTAATACAACCAGTGAACGCCAACCAGAATCCCCTATATATGAAGTCAAACTTGACACTCCTGTCAAGGACCAGGCCACTGGAAAGCCACACCCAGCAGCTGGTGTATCAACTCCAGACAAGGCTAAGGAAGAAAGTAAATCTGAAAGTCTTAAGGTTGAAAATGGTGTTGACGAGACAATAATAGCAGAAAATGTTACGATTACAACTGAGAGTGAAGATCAAAACACTGACAGCTCTAAAACTGGTGTTAAAGTGGAAGATTATGATAAGTGTTCCAAGAAGGAACAAAAACATGAAGAAGCTTCAAATCATATCAGTAGTGATCAATCAAATGAGGAAAGTTGACTCTTTGCTGACAACAGTAATAAGACTGACTGACTGACTAAATAATACGTGTCTGCATGGAACTGCTGAGTGTGGCTGGATCACATTTTTTTGCATAAAAAGGTAGCATAGTTGTGAATTTAATAAAGCACACGAGGAGTAGCCTGAGATTATACTCTCTTCCTATTATCGCTATATCTAATCGCAAGTTGATGAGGAGGTGACGAGGGTTGTTAAGTAAGCCTCTTCAAGCCTTTGGGATTTAAGACAGGGAAGTCAACTTATAAAATGAAAGGAAAATGTAATTAATAACAATATTTTTGCCAAAATTCATTTAGTCCACTTACTTACATTGCACAAAAATAGAGTACGTCATATCTTTATTAATTATTGTGGTATAGTATCATTGAAGTCTCCCCTGTGGAAAGACTAATTGCATCCATGAATACAAGTGTATACTGAATAGAGTAAAATACAATAGAATGATAGAAATGTACAAATTCTACAAAGAAATATTTGTAAGTCATTGCAGCGCCAAGTCATTTCTAATAATATTCAGTTTAGGTTCGATCTTACTACCTGAATTATTTTATAATAATTTAATGTCCAGTTGATGGAACAAAATACAGTGTTTTGATTCCATGATACTTACATTTACATACCAAGAAAAGAAATAGAATTTGATATTATTTTTTAGTCATTTTAAAATTGTAAATAAATGGTACAATATGAGCTAGATCAAATAATTTATAGCTCTAATATTGAAAATTATAGTGATATTTCATACAATAAGAGATTCAAAAGTGATCTATATAGAAGTGTCCGAACTTATTACATATTTATGTCCTTTACCAATAATGGTCAATTTAATAGTGCCTTTTTAAGACAACGAGAATTTCACTAATATAGTCGAGTTCTAATTCATTAGGGTAATTTGGATTTAGTGTCCTTACGAGAATTACGCAAATTGTTTCCATATTTATTGACTAAAAAACCCCGATTTTTTTTCCAAATGTGACCTATAATGAAATATGAAAGGATTATCTTCAGTGCGATACGAATCATTTTACTATAGGTATTTAAAAAATTAAGTGTCTATCTATAACATTTAGATTTTATTTTTATTTTGAACAAATCGATACATTTAGATGTAGAATTTTTTATTATGACTTTCAATGTTCAAACAAATATTAACATTTTAATCATAATTTGTATAGAAATGAAAATGTTATTTTGTACTTCAAATAAAGCGCCTATTTTCCTGAAGGGAATTAGTTTTGTTATTTTGCGATTTTCTCTGCAGTATCTAGACGATATCCAATAGCTAGAAGGTGGGCAAGGAAAGACGAGCTGTTATCACTAAATGATAGTTCAATTTTATTTGAGGGTTAAAATGGGCAGTGTTCCTAGGGAACCAAATACTCCCCCTCCCCTCCCCCGTTAATTATGTTTTTCAGTTAAAATTCTTTGAGTGCAGGGTTCCGCGCAACTCGTATATAAAACTTACTGGTTCGTTGTTGCTGGATCTCTGATGTAGAGATACTTGAGCCAGCAAGGTGGTTAATGGGAAATGATACCCCATATAAGAGAAAATTGAGCGAACAGTCGTTTATATCCATAGAGGTATGTCTCGTTTACCTCAGGGCTGTACACGAGGAACGAAAGAAGGAAGAAATAAAAACGACAACGCCTTCATTACAAATCAAAAAAGTACAGACATTAACATTGAAGTTCGAATGAGGCCTTGTTTCCTACTGAAGAACAACATGCAAAGACTACAGATGTTATTTGACTTGCTGGTTTTACAGGTCAAATTGAGCTGAAGCCACCCCCACTATAGTTTCATAATAGAGGTACCTTCTTCGCCCTGGCCTTTAGCCTTCCTTTATAGCTCCCCTTTTACAGCCCCGTAAATGTCTCGCTTTTGGGAAGTTCTTGTGTTGGCTTTAACATAGCATTTTATGAAAATTTAAACAGTTCAAAAGAACGAAATAACGTTTGATTTAAAAAATAAATAAAAACAAAACATGTTTTTGATACTACACTTTGCGGAGAGGCTCCTCCCGAAAAGTGGTACCTTTTTCAGGCTTCAGGGTGTACGAAAGGGTAAGGAATTTACCGGATGGAAAGTTCTAAACTAGGTATCGAAAGTGGTACCATTAGTCAGTAGAAGATATACGAAAAGGGTATCTTATCTGTCGAAAATGGTATGTAAATTGAAAAGGGTAACGGGTTTGACCACTGGGCGGAGCCTTCCCGTATAAAACGTGGTTTAGGAGCATCCTGGGTTTTGTTTTCTTCCCTGAAAAGTCTGTAAGAGGCCAACAGGTGAAAACTTTTGAAGTCAAAGCAATTGATTTTTAAAGGAGAGAAATTAACCGTTTGCCGTAGAAAAGTAGCCCTTTATTACATCCACTTTGAAATCACTGGCAATCCGTTCAATCTGATTGGCTCTCAGCAGTGTGATTTATTCCCAAATCACACAATTTTTGCTCTAAATCGCATCTTTCCCAGAGCCAATGAAAAAGGAACATTAAAACAGCACAACCAAACAGATTTCAAATCTTGTGTAGTAACAAATCAAATTACAGGTAAAGTGGATGTAATAAAGTGGTAATTGAACTTCGTTTCTTGCAATTTTGTTCTGAAATCATACTTGTGATTTCAAATCAAAATCGCTCTGCGCGCTCGTTCAATTTTGAAATCATGCGTATTATTTCAAACCAAATTGCACTAATGACGAAATAGTCACGTTCGCTGGTAGAAGTCTACTGGTAAGTTCTCGGTTATATCTGACCGTTCCTTAGAGCTATCCAACCCCCCTCCCAACCCTCACACACCGACTTTAGGGCGTGCTTGCACGTTTTATGTTTTATTTCTTCTACTGCGAATATCCAGGCTACTCAGAGTTCATTTCCTTTTTATCAAGGGTGAATGATGGAATCTTACAAGGGGCGAACCCGTAAAAAAAGTATGGCGGGGATGGGGAATTTTTTTTGGTTATTTTTCCCTTGCATGATTATTTTTGTACTTCGCCCTCCCCCGTCCCCACTCACTTTTCCAATGTCCCTACTCCACAAGGCATCCTGTGAGCAGAGGTTTCTCTAAATGCTCTTGGCTTTTGGCCATGTCAGTTTTGAAAGGAATAACACACAAACTGCGGTAACAAACATCAGAAGTAACAAACGCATTGTATAACTGACTTTTATAATATCGAACTTGACGTTTCGTATGCTTCAACATAAATCTCCAGAAGTGACCGTTAACATGAGTAGTAACTAAATTTAAATTAAAAAAAACAAAGTAAGATAAGTAACTAATTAACTTGAAGAAAAAAAAAAGTTTCTCTCTTGCATGGCTTTTTTTGCATTGACGAAGTCGTTCGCGTCGCTTGTCAGTCGCGTGGTTGGCTTGTTTTATAGGCCCCAAGAGAAAACAAAGTAACTACTGACATGGTACCCTAAGGTGGTATTATGTAAACGAAATGCTATGGAGGTGTAGCTATTCAAATAAAACTCCCCTAGCTTTGCTTGTTAGTACTTTCAGATCATACTATTTGTTTTTAAGTATTTTACGAAATGAAGTTTGGAAACGTTGTCGAATTTTAACTCGGCCACTTTTGGAAACTGACGTAATGACGCAAATCTTGGAAAGTCACAAGATTCTGACTGGCATATACGTCATGTTTTTGTGTTAGTTACCGCTGACCGTGTATGTCTTGCCTTTTCAAACAAATGACATTTCATGAGCTGCACGTTTGACAGGAAGTAGTTCTAATTTTGCCCCGAAAGAGTTGACTTACATTTGCTTGAAATGGGAGCAGTTTTAGGAGTGTGTTCGGCTGCGACTTGTGCCGCAAACTTAGCTTGTTGTTGTGGCTCTGCGGCCTGTGGTTTGTGTTGCAGAGCGTGTCCGTCCTGCAAGAACTCAACTTCGACGAGAATTGCCTACTCGTTGTTTCTTCTCTTCGGTTTGATCACGTCTTGCATAGTTTTGATACCTGGAATTAGAGACCAGCTTGACAAAATACCACATTTTTGTCAGGTAAGAAGCCTTTCTTGATATATTCTTTTCGATTTTATTGTTGCTTTAATTAAAATATTATTTTCCTTTGTGTTTCAGTATGGTTATGAATGAAAATGAGTTCCAAACAAAGGAAAATAAAATTTAAACCAAGGATAATATTGAACCACAACATATGCACAGAACTTTGCTTCTATCCTTCCAGCTGGTTTTAATTTAAGAGCCCGTTCTGAGCTTTGTTGTTTTTTAATTTTGAGCCTATAAAAACTCTTTTAACGTTTAATTCTTTGGAGTGCGACTGTGTAAATGATAACTAATACAGTGCTCTCCTTTCATTGGTGTAATTTAGTACCATGCTAGCATTTTTAGAGAATTCAAAGCCAATTTTGCTTCTTCCTTGGTATTTTGAAAGGATCTGAACATGCGTTCCCAAAAATGAGAATGGAATGACCATTAATTTTAAAGTGGAGACTTTTCTAACCATAGCAGTGAGAAAAAAGGCTGCACACTTTTGTTTATCAGGGCTGGCCAGAAGTTTAATACATGTACAATATATTAGGTATCGTTTACCTGTCAGTATACATCATTTGATTTCCAAAATTTCAGATATTGAGCATTTTGCGTAAGAAGATAAATATAGGTTTTTTGTAGTTTGACACAGTGGTAGTTCAGGAAATAGGAATCAAGTATATTGATATCCCATTACCCCACACTCCTCCCCCCCCCCCCCCCCCCCCGAACCAGGCCCCTGGTTTTTGTGAGTGTCACATACAGGGAGACAATGGAATTGGAATCATGAGTCACAAGTATCATTGTGGTTTAACTGCAAAGTTTTGAACATTTCGATGTCATTTCTATGGTCAATAAAAGTATATAGACCATGGAAAACTGTTTGTGATTTGTTGTTTATAATAACATTGAAAGTTTTTGACATCCATTTCTCTTAAAGTTTCTCAAGAAGTTGCATGAGCAAGGATCAGAAAAACAAATTGCACCACCATCACATCATTTCCATGGTCCTTACTCTTACTAACCAAAGTTCTCACCTGGGGGAACTCCTATACCCACATTGGTCTCCCTTAGGGTTTAAATTTTTTTTTTTTAAAAAGTTATTTAATTCTGGGACAAGCATCCCCATCACTTTTATATGGGATTGCTCCTGGGAGTTCTCGACCAATTGGCATGCAAGGAGTCACTCAGTTACTGTAAAAATATTTTTTGTTAATATGATTGTTAGACAAATTAAGGCACTTGCCTTTGTAAAAAATATTTTTGAATTTTCTTTTGTATGCTCTATTAGACATGATTAGAAAGCATTTTTAAGTATTTTTGTTGTCGTGTCTGATATTACTGTACCTTAGAAAATCTAGCTATCAGCGTCACTTTTTGATATTAACACTGTAATATCAACAAATTACCATGATAAAATCTGGCACAATACATGTTTTCGACAAAAACAATGTGTCTGCTTACATCCCAATTATTTGTGACTGTGCATTTAAAGTTTGTGAAAAATATGTATTTTACAAAATTGAGGAAAGGCCGTTTCAGTTTGCTGTGGAAAATAGTAAAATTATTACTATGTTTTGTTTTTTCAACTCATGCTCACAACAGTCTGCCCAAAAAGCCTTCAAGATACATTTCTGATATGTGATCTTTTGATATTAGTGCCAGGTACTGGATAAGATAAGTGGTGTATTTTGCAAATTCCTGTCTGCAAAGCGCAAAAAAATAACAACCAACTGAAGTTGAAATAAAGGCATGTCTAAAAAATTTGGTATTTGGAAGGGAAACAACAACATGAATAGTTGTACAATTTCCTTTCACTTCTATGGATAATATTTGGGAGAAAAACAAGAAAGAGAGGTGAAAGTTGGTTGACACAAATATGAATATATAATATGACAAATGTGATGTACTGGTTTAAGTTTCTTTTTAGGGAATGACAGATTTTAAAGAAAACACATTATTATTATCTTTACATTGCAACTCCATATCTAGGGGTATAGTAATGTCAAAATTTAAGAGAGGTTGGGGTGTGCAGCTCGAACTGTGAGCCTGATTGTTTATTGCCATCCAAATAACATACAAAGTTTAACATCCTAACTAAAGAATGGTATACAAATATTCCCAAATAAAGTCACTCAGGCTAAACTATTCACGTACGCCACCTGATATGAAAACTCAAAAACCCAATGGGAAAAAATTGGGGACGTATTCCCCAACCAATGGGGGCGCACAACCTCTGGGTTTTAAAGGTAAAAGAACAATCGATAGATGAATGAAGCAAGATATAAAAATAAAAGTTAATAGTCCTAGAGCTGAGGTGAATACATTGTAACTGTCAAAACCTTATATACCTAACAACACTAGAGTCATAGCTCCATAGCGGCTCACGTGCGTTCATACCAATAGGAAAGTATTTACATTCCCTGTCACTACCACTAGGTTTAGTTCCGCCAAATTTTCCTGAGCAAAGCATTCACACAATAATGTATTTCAATCCACAGAATGAACCAAATTTATGTGACAAAGTTGTTGGTTACATTGCTGTGTATCGCATCTGTTTTGCCATGGCAGTGTTCTTTGTCTTTTTCTGCCTCATTATGTATGGAGTAAAAAGCAGTAAAGATGCCCGCTCTGGAATACAGAATGGTTTCTGGGGAATCAAGGTCCTGATATTTATTGGAGCCATTGTGGGAGCATTTTTCATTCCAGATGGAAAGTTCACAGAAGGTAATGGCTGTACAATGTAGATAAATAGCTTTTATATGGAAAAAAAATTTAAATGAAAGAAGATCATCGCAGTTATAGATGCAACTTTTGCACTTTTGAGAAGAAAGCAGTGGCTTTTGTTACAATAGTAACAACAAAGTGAGTCCTAAACTGAATTTTTTTTGGCCTTTATGGAACCATGCAGTCTCTTTTAATCTTTAATTTACTTTAATAAAAAACTCCTTCAATTGTAAAACACAACGAAGACTAAAAGAAATACGCCTCGTTAAACAACAGCTGCAAGATCAGCACAACACAAACATCTTCAGATCGATCGAAGTTTTACTCATGCCATGAATTTTTTTGTGTCTTTGGTGCTTTTTATGCATCACTGACTCAGGAGGCAGAGAAAACAAAATCACTGGAAAGCCTGGAAAATTCAGGCTTGTACCAGATTCAAACCCAATGATCTCTGTGATACCAGTGTAGCACTCTACCAAGTTAGCTAACAAGCCAACTGGAAGCAGGTCCTGCCCCTTGCCTTTTTTTTTACCATGGCAGTATTTATAGCACTGATGCTAGTAGGGCCAAGCAAATGCCTGAAACAAATAATTTAAATCAAACTTAACAGGGTTATGAATTCCAACCAGCCAGAGGCTGTATGCCGGAGGTTGAACTTGGGCCTACCGAAACAAATCCAGCCAGCGGTCAGGGTGGGACCTAAACTTCAGGCCCCCAGATTACTAGTCCAGTGCTCTAACCGCTCGGCCATGCTGCTTCTAGGTCATTGAGTTGGTTTGTTATAAACCCTTGAAAGGTCATGAAGATGAAATAATGAATAGTTTTTATAATATGAAAATCATACTGGTACTGCTGGGTGAAGAATTAAATGGAAAAATTTCATTATTTACAGTTATAGACACAACTTTTACAGTTGCGAATAGAAAGCCAATGGTGACGTTAATATTATGAGTGCAAGTCCCTGAATGCTTGGTTTGTCGTTTAGTTGTGTGCAGAACAGAAATACCAAGCGTGATGTTAACTGACACCAGTCTTGTCCACTTAACTTTACTTCCATCTGTGTCTGAGACATGAAAGCATACAACCAACATTAAAATAATCTGGTATTAACATTACCTTCTCTGATAATCACTTTGCAGTGTGGATGTATTTTGGTCTCATCGGTGCCTTCCTGTTTATCCTGATTCAGCTGGTTTTGCTTGTGGACTTTGCTCATTCTTGGAACAGCGCCTGGGTTGAAAACATGGAAGAGACTGGTTCTAAGGTATGGGCGGCACTGCTTCTCTTCTTCACGTTCTTGATGTATGGCACTTCCGTGGCAGGAATTGTGTGCCTTTACGTCTACTTTACCCATGGAATCAAGGATGCAACACCGAGTAAATGCCACACAAACAAGTTCTTTATCAGCTTTAATTTGATCCTTTGTATTATTGCCTCAGTCTTGGCAATTCATCCTAAAGTTCAGGAACATCAGCCCAGATCTGGTAGGTACCTCAAGAAGAGGAATAATTTTAAATAAAAACTGTAAAAGTGCCACAAGATAGATCATTCTACTATGCATAACAGATATACACTCATATAGTTTAAGGTCAGCTTCCACCGTAATTTCTACATTAAACTTTCAACATTAAAAAACAGAAGTCTTCTTTTTCAAACAAGCTTAAGACTGTGGAATGCAATGCCAATGCACTTCAAAAAGCCTAAATTCGGCAATATGATTGCATGGGATTCTCATGCAGATGCCAAAGGACCAAGACAAATTCAGGTTAACTTGAGCTGCTCACCATTCTCCAAAACTTCTTTTAGTGTCATGTTATGCTTGTAAAGCATGTGTACTTAATTTACCCTTTTTCATGTGTAATTACTGCGCTTTTCCAAACATGCCAACACTGAAGGTCAAAGTGCAACACAATATCTTTACGTATTTTATTATGTTTACTTTTGCCCTAGGTCTTCTTCAGTCCGCAGTTATTTCATTGTATACGGTCTATTTGACTTGGTCAGCATTGCTATATAACCCAGGTTAGTCTCTTTTTTTGCCTTTTTATTTGCCTCTAGACCACACCTATTTAGTTTACAAAATGTTATGACTCCACTTACGATCTAGTGAAAACCAGATTGTCAGAGTTGGAAGCAGAAGGATAAACCAATAACAATGCACATTCCCACCCCTTGTGATTGGTTTAGCTCTTCTGCTTCTGCTTGTGACTCTGACAACCTAGTTTTCACTTGATCGTAAACGACAGAGTCGTAAGCGGAATCAGAATGCTGTTTCCACTAGATCTTTAAGTTTATGCTTCCGATTACGTCTCTAAACCAGCCTTTAGTAGAATTAAGAAAGGTTGCAAAACAGGCTAACAAGATAACATATTTTATTTCACTACAAGAATAAACCTTGAAACTCTAACTTACATCTAAGCAGTGACTGGAAAAGCGGCATGGGTATTTCTGTAACAGTCAGAAAACAGTCAGTGCAATTTACAGTTAGGCTGTAATCTGCAGTCTGCAGTCTGCATTTGCAAAAGTCAAACACTGCTGAAACACTAGCAAGACAAGATATATATGCTACATATATATATATATATATATATATATATATATAATATATTATTATTATAATTATGCTTTTGATATTTGTGGATGCTGAGTAAGTGAATAAGTGGAGTGAAGCAATTTATTCCAATCATTACTAAATGAGTCGTAATGACATTATTGTTTCAGATTCCTCTTGCAACCCATTCGTCAATACTGATCCCTCAATAAAAAGTATTGACACCCAAGCAATCATTGGCTTGGTGCTGATGTTTCTCCTGGTTATATATGCAAGTATCAGGACAGCAAGCAGCTCACAGGTTGGAAAGCTGGCCCTGGCAAGTCGAGCAAGTACAGGCGGGACCTCAGAGGCCACAACCCTGCGAGAGGGGGGTGAGGCAAGTGATGTGAACCTAATGGAGGAAGGAAGTAGACAGCAGGTAAGGCCTGAGAAGCTTCCATGTGAGTTCGGGATGGGTGAGGGGGGAAGGGGAGGTTGGGGTGTGAAATCCTTGGCCTATGCCAGACCTTTCCCAGTTGCCTTTTTCAAATCCTGTTCTAGACGTGGCAGAAATCTCTTCCTGTATCCTATCCCAGACTAGCTGTTATCCTCAAATTCAAATTTTTCATTCCATTGACCAATATTTTTAGAACTATATTATTATTGATACTTTGTCATCTGATGCAAAACCTTAGCTAGCCTAGCCTAAACTGCTTGAAAACCATATTGGCACATATGTTGTACCCATATAGACTAGACTAGCTGTTAACCACAATTTAGAATTAATTCTTCATTCTCCTGACCAATTTCCCATTTAATTTATTGATACCACGTCATCTAATGCAAAACCCAAGCTAGCCTGCTTGAAAACCATATTGGCACATACACTGTACCAATATAGGCCATAATGACTGTGCCCACCCCTGGACGCAGCTCATTTACATGTGGATATTGTCCCCCAATTTCTGCTAAGACTTTGATAATCAGTTTACATTAAAATAAAATGATTTTTTGTAGGTATATGATGATGAACATGACCAAGTGGCTTACAGCTACTCCTTTTATCATTTCATGCTGTTTTTGGCCTCACTTTACATCATGATGACTCTGACCAACTGGTATAAGTAAGTACTCTTCTTTCTTTCTTTTATACCATCCAAGTTGGGGTTTAGTGCATGAGGCAAATCTGTCAAGTGCAAAATATTCCATTATCAAAATGTTGATTTACACAGTGAAATGCTGACTACCAGCCTTGTCCACAGGCATCAGGCATGATTCCAGCTCTGGTTTCAGAGAAGTTTGTTTTGCTTCTGTGAAATTGATCTCCTTCAAAGATGTTACAACAAAGCTTGGACCCAGTGCTTGGTAGTGGCCTTGAAAACTGTCAAAGTTTGACACTTTGAAAAATTATAAAACATAAACGAATGATACTAAGACAAAACTTGTTCATAGAAGTAATCACAACAATAAGGAGATTTCAGTTAGTGAAAAACATTGTCTGGGATTATGCACACTTTAATCCTTGTTTTAACCTTTCCAATGATGTTCACCCAGTGTGCATCAGAAAACACGTAAAGAAGGGAATGGGGAATAAATATCTACAAGAACATGCAATTTATTAATGGAAGTCATTAAGGCTATGCACTTGATGATACTCCAGGTCTTGAGCCTGTTTTGCACTACAGCCTGACAGTCAAACCTGTGTACAACGGTCACCCTTAAGAAATGGCAAGGTGACTGTTATATACAGGGTGACCACTATATTTGGGTCAACTTTGTAGAAAATTTATAAGGCAACTGAAAATTTTGGGAAGTATTCTGGTGACTCTAATATACAAGGTGACTGCTATATACAGGTTTGACTGTAGCCCTTTCACTGCCAAATGTGGCCAAAGGCACATTTTGACCAAATTTCATTTTCTAAAATTTTGACAAACAAATAGCACCATGTGAAAGTACAGGCAGAGAGCTTTCATTTGAATGTTCACATCATAGGATTATCCACAGACTCAAAAGTTAGAGTCATCTTACAAACCTCCATCAAGCACTCTGGCAGTGAAAGGGGTAGTTACTTTAGTTACTAGCATAACAACATAAACAAAAGGTCAGTTGTTTCCTTGCATCATGATGTTACTTTGTTTTGATGGTGTTGTCACACTTGCTGACATAACAGCATAATGACTAGTTTCAATTTCTGCCAATCTTGCCCAGCTACTGGTAATAGAGCCTATTATAATGACCTTCTTTTGTCATAACACCAAGACGAACCAGCAACCTCATTCCTGTAATCCTCTCCTTCTCATTCCCTGGAGCAAGGGATCGAGGTTGGATGAAACAGGTGTAATACTAATCTTTCTCGGCGCTGTTGACCCAGTGTAATGTGTAGGTTGTGAATGTGTGTGTTATTTAAATGTGTGCATGCTCTCTTTTAGTAATTAGTTAACATGTGTATTTTCATAGATAATAGCATGATTTGTAGTGATATTTGGCATAAATACCTTGAGTGATATTTCAAAATTGTTATACGTAATTTCACGAGCTGTTAGGTGAGTGAAATTTGAGACAATTTTGAAATGTCACGAGTGGTATTTACGCCAAATACAACGTACAAATCTTGCTATTATTTGTTTATACTACTACACACTAAAGGTTTGTAATTTTCAAAATAATTAAGCTGAAATACCACTGCTCTAAGCCAATCAAATTGCAGAAATTTCTCATGTAGTAGTATAAAGGTTGTTATTTAACACATTACATTTTCTTTGGGTTGTCTTCCACCTACTCATGTACCTTGTCAGTAACTGTACCCAGTGTGGTTGGCTCCCCTTAAATGTTCTTCAATTGGTATAGGATTTAATGCAGCCAAAACCAATTGTGTTATTGTGCACATTTTAGGCATCCTACTGATGAACAGTGATAACTTAAAGATATTTTAAACAACAATTTGCCCTCTGTCCTCTTTGATTGTTTTTCAATTCAGGCCTCAATCCAGTAACCTACACAACCTGACAAACAGTGAGGCAGCGGTATGGATCAAGATCTGCTCTAGTTGGATGGGACTGTTGCTCTACATCTGGACCTTGATTGCTCCTGTTCTGTTCCCTGATCGAGACTTTGACTGACCACGCCCATTACTATGACCTTGTTGGTATCTCACATAAAAAATGATCAAATTGGCAAGGCATTCATTATCATTACTAAACGTCCTGAAATGCTGGGATGTTTTTTTGATTTAGTACAAATATTTCTTTTGCTGCTATAAATGTTAAGATCTTCTGTTGCAAGGTCAAAGTGATACAAGTGTGGATGGTAGGTAGGTAGCTAGGTAGGTAGGAAGGTAAGTAATTTTTTAATGCAAAAGATTAAAATCAAAACAAAAACATGTATGCCCCAACAACACTTAGCTGGTGTCCATGGAGGGCATATTTACACCTAAAAGCTAAAGATTAAGACTAATATTACCTTACTGAACTAAATTTAATTCTTCAGAAGTATCAGACCAGTAGCCCTATTACCTAGATACGTAGTTGGTAGTTAACAACCTGAACAATATTTCTTCAAAAGAGCTCCTAAGGATGGGCTGGTCATTCAGCATTTTGTACATTGATATGGTCGTGGCTACCCTGGGTGCCAGAGGCTTCTATGGCGCGGTTTCTGGTTTCAGTCAAGGCCTGCAGCCGATGAAGCTTCTCATCACACGCGAGAAGAAACCTCTGGTACCCAGGGTAGGTCTTGGCATAGTGCTGTCTAGCATCAAGTCTGTCACCCTTAAGGCGAGGGGGTGCTGTTAGGCCATTGGTCCTCAAAGCCCCACCCGTGGATCCCCCAGTGATAATTTTTTGTAGGCTAGTGTTTGTAGCTTGTAGTTTGCCAGTATTGGCTCTCACAGAGGCTTTTGCTATTCTAACTAAGAGAAAGTTGGTTCTGATACATACAGCTTATCTTTAATTTAATTTTTCCAACAACAATCATGCTGTTTAATGTATTGTGCAATCACTCCAGTATATTATTTTGATCCTGAAAGAAAATAATTTAACCTTTACAAGAGGAATTGATTAAAAGGAAGAAAGGGATTTGTTGAAAAGCGAACTTTTGTAATTGAGAAGTGGGATGAAAAGCTTAAGAGTCTAGCCATGGACTTGGAAGTTGATTCTTGTTTTAGGGTAGTCAGGTAAATTTGAACGGTATGTACATTGAAAGGGGAGATAATATCGCAGTTGAGTTAGACAGAGTGCTACAAATCTGTTCAATTGTTTATGTACTGTTTGAAAAATGAGCAGGAGTGTATTATCAGGATTAAAAACTTGAGAAGAAGCCGAGAGTGTTTACAAATGATAATACACTCCTGCAAGGTTTTTGAACGGCTTCAAAATCTCTGATATAGATCAAATCATTCTTGCACTAATATTTAGATTTGGTGTTATTTTGGTCTAAAAAATTGGACGCATTTAAGGTTTAGCCATGTCTTTACCAGATATATATATATTTTGAATAGCATTTATTTTTGGTCTGATATTCTGAAATGCTTTTCCAGCAAATGAAGGCATTTTTTTGGAAATTTATTAATAGATAAATTAATTGATTATGAAAGAGCTATATAAGATAAGTTACAGAAGACATAAATGTTATGGAATGAATCACACAGACTCTGTAGACATTGTGTCACAGTATATTGTAAATGTTTGTGAAGTAAAATATTAATTTTTACACTTAATTACTTTTTATACTTATTTATTTACTTGAGCTAGGAATCATCCCAAGCCTTTATACTTGCTGGCTTTAAAATATGTTATATGTGATCTGAATCCATTTGGAAGATTGCCTCTAGGGGGTGTGTTAATTTCATGTAATGCATGTCTGACGGGAGCAAAACTTCTAAATCCTTAATATCTATGCACAGCAGCATGCAAGTTGCATCAAGTTGCTCCCTAAGGCAACACTAATTGAAGGGTCCCCAACAGTTTTGTCAGTATCAGGAATTTCCCTTATTTGAAGTTCAGGATTCAGGATTTTAAACAAAAACAGGGCGAGATTTGGGACTGAAAGTATCCGCACCTGCGACTTTCAACCTGCGAGCTGCGGCCATTAGTCAAACTCTTAATGTGGGGGTCTTAGTGTTCATATATACAGGGCGCAAAATAGACTTCTCTTTTAAAATTATTATCCATTTGATCCCTTTCTTCAAATGGTACATAGATGTTGTAGTTAATTTTTTATCTCAGGTAATTTTTATTTTAATCTTTTGTTTCAACTTCATTTGCATACATAACCATACCCAAAAACAATAGAAAAGTAAAAATTACCAGTGAGATAAAATTTTAACTGCAACATGTACCAGAGTTCTTGTGTGATCCCAGGGAATTACTGAAAGCTCTTGATAAGACAGATATTGTCTATGACAAGGCAACATGTGCAGAAACCACCTATGCAAACAGTTTAGGTTTAATTTCTGGATATGTGATACAAGAGGCGACTTTCATTATTACTGCTTACGACACGCAAAAATGAGGGCATACTCTTAGTAGCAGTAACACTTTTTTCAATAAAGTGTATAATAATTAACACCCTATTGAAAAAAGTGTTACTTCTGCTAAGAGTATGCCCTCATTTTTGCGTGTCATCAGCAGTAATATTGAAAGTCGCCTCTTGTCCCACATGTCCAGAAATTAATCCTTTTAGTAGTTTCATAGGGCCATAATGGAGAATACAGTGTGACGATAATTATTACAGTTGCACTGTATTCTCTGTTATCTTAAATATCAAGTTTAAGAAAACTAAAACTGTTCTGTCAATTCTAAAAGTCAAAGGCGACAATTGACATTAATTTACTCGTAAATAGAAACTTAAATAAGTACTTTAAGTTAATAAAATATTAAAAATAATTAATAAGTCATTTAAAAAACTTAAAAATTGTCAATTTTAAAACTGTCAGGCATGAATTTACACATGTCTGAATCAGTAATTTCTTTTAAACTTTTTTACATCAGAACAGCAGACTAAACAGTGGCAGATCCAGACCTTCAGATAAGAGGGGGGGGGGCAGTCATCCAGACCCTGAGACAAGGGGGGGCCCGGTCTCAAAAAAAAATGTTATTGCCCCTTTGGGCCACATTTTGGTCTAAAAATAAGGGGGGGCCCTCTGGGCCCCTTCCCTGGATCTGCCACTGCTAAAACATTATCGTTGACATTACTGCATTATTAAAGAACACCGGCCTCATGCTATGGCGACTGGAACCTAATCTACTCGACTAAGCTGTCTACTCTCATTTCAAAAATCTAAAAGGGAGTCTTAACTTAAGGTATTGTTCTTTGATTACCAAGCTTTTCAATTGAGCTTATCAGACTCTAAAAGATAATTGCCATCCAGTGATTTAGACTATACATGGCTTTGTTCCTAGCAAATTGAATTTTGTTCCACAGAGCTCTATGGATCTGATTCTTCTCTTTACAGTCTTCATCTTTAGCATTGTTGGGAGATGTATCAGCATGTAAAGAAAGTAGTGTCCGATAGCCCGAGGCTATAGTGGATTTTGCTATTGGGCTAGGGAATTCTGTTATTAACTTGCCTGATGGGCAAGTGAAGTTTTTTTAGGAATTCAAATTACAGAAGAACTGTGAAATCAATTTTGCTCATCAAAATGTATTTGGGGCTAGCTGAAATGATGTTTGGGCTAGTATAACCTTGCTCCAGCTTGCCCGAATGGCAAGCTTTAAAAATGACTTTCTTTGCACCCTGTGTATGCGTATAAGGCTGAATAATTGTGTTCAGCTTGATTTGCCATGCTATACTCATGTAGGTCAGTGGGGTTATCTAGTGTAACTAACTCGCTCAAGGGTTTTCGAGAGGCATTTTCCATTCGATTTTTCCTGAAATTAAAAAGCAAATAAAGACCAACCCCAGCTGCTAGTACACCAACAATCACAGCACCCACAATTGAACCTATCTGTGCAGCTGTGAATCCTCCTTCTTTGCTTGCTTGGGATGAGCTCCCTTGCAATGGCTTGATTTCATACGGACTTCCTCTAAAACTGCACTTGCCTTCTTTATTACATAATTGAATATAAACATTGTAACTGTCTGCAGAGTTGAGTCTTTGCAGTAGAGTTCTGTTTGATGAAGCACTTACATTATATGTATGCTTCCCCTTCAACAAATGCATGCGGCTTAGCAGACTGTACTCAGTGTAAAGGACATATTGTCCTGGAGTGCCTTTCCAAGAAGATTGTTTTACCGGCGTCCATTCCACAGTCACATTTCTCAGAGATTTATCATCAGGAAAACACACAGAGTAATAAAGCTGAACCACCGGTGGATTGATTGGACGT